>NW_025212239.1:11365-23937 GCF_004010195.1 Chiloscyllium plagiosum
TCTTCCCTTCATTCCTTCTTCCTTCATCCATACATTGCTTCCTTCATTTGTTTCATCCTTTCTTCTTTCCTTCATTGGTTTCATCCTTCATTCCTTCCTTCCTTCTCCTTTCCTTGCTTGTTTCCTTTTATCCATCCTTCACTTCTTCATTATTTCTTTACCTCTTTCCTTCCTTTCTATCAACTTTCCTTCCTTCCTTCATTCCATACTACCTCCTTTCCATCCATCCTTCCTTCCCTCCTTCCTTCAATCCTTCCATGCTTCCTTCATTGCTTCCTTCCATCAATCCTCCCAACATTCCATCCGATATTCCTTCCTTCATTTCATCCTTGCTTCCTTTATTCCTTCATTCTGTCATTCCTTCCATCCCACCTTTCTCCTTCTGTCCTTCCTTCATTTCTTCATTCCTTCCTTCCTTTGCTCCTCCTAACCCTAACCCTAACCCTAACCCTAACCCTAACCCTAACCCTAACCCTAACCCTATCCTTCCTACCTTCCTTCCGACCTCCATTCCATTCTTCCTCCATTCCTTCCTTGATTATGTCAATAATCCTTCCTTCATTCCTTCCTTCCTTCATTCCTTCGTTCCTTCATTCCTTCCTTCCCTCATGCTTTCATTTCCTTTCCTCCTTAGTTCCTTCATTTCTTCCTTGATTCCTTCCTTCAATTCTCCCTTCCTTCCTTTTTTCATTCCTTATATCGTTCTTTCCTTCCTTCACTGCTTCATTCCTTCCTTCATTCATTCATTCCTTCATTCCTTCCTTTCTTCTTTTCTTCCATTCTTCCCTCCTCCTTTCATTCACTCATTCCCTCCTCATTCCTTCCTTTGTTACTTCCATCCTTTTTTCCTTCAAGCTATCATTCCTTCCTCCCTTCCTTCTTTCCTTCCTTCATTCCTACATTACTTCAGTGATTCCTTCCATCATTCATTCCTACATTCTGTCATTCCTTCCTTTCATACTTCTCTTTCCTCATCCCTTCATTCTTTCCTTTCATCATTTCTCCCATCCTTCCTTAACAATGGGTTGTATGTAATAGCAGAGCATTTGATAATAAGGCCTGGTGTTTGGGAATTGGGGGTAGGACGTGGGTGAAGGTGTCTCAAGCCCTGAAATTGTTGAACTTGGTATTGACTCCATAAGGCTGTGGAGTCCTTACGTGGAGAGAGGATGTACAGTTAAGATGATTGTGGTGCTTCGACTGGTGGCCAGCCTATCCCTAGAAATGTAAACAGAGACATTAAAGGAAGAAAGGGCAGAGTCAGAGATGGACCAGATGAATGTGTGAGCGGGGCAGAAATTGGACGTGAAAGTGATAAACGTTTTCAATTCCAGACAAGTGAGGGAAGCGGCAACGACAATCTCATCGATATATCGGAGAAAGAGCTGTGGGTGGGGGTTGAAGTAGGACTGGAACAAGGAATGGGGAGTGTGGTGCTGGAAAAGCACAGCAGGTCAGGCAGCATCCAAGTTCTCCTGCTCCTCGGATGCTGCCTGACCGACTGTGCTTTTCCAGCATCACACGTTCGACTCTGATCTCCAGCATCTGCAGTCCTCACTTCAGGGATCAGCACAGGGATTTGCACCCTTTGGTTTTGTGCATACCAAACTGCACTTCCCTCCCCATGGTCTCTGTCCAATCGCCTGATCTGCACCCTCTCTAATTCCAATATTACCCAGTCACCATATGTCGAAATTCCCTCTGAATCTCTATCGATTTACAATTCCCGACCTCCTCACTGAGTCCCAGCTCCTGGGATGTAGGAAATAGTGAGCAGGTGCAGAGACAAACTGGCCTGTTGACTGACTGCTTTAACACACAGCAAGATCCAAATTAGCAGGTATTCCTTGCAATCCCTTCACTGTGAGAGTTGCTTTATCTTCCCCTCTCACCACCGTCTCCTTTAGATTAGACAGCATGGGAGTAAAGCAAAGGAGAGACGGGGAATAGAAAGAGCCATTACATTAACTGTACATTCCATGTGGCACTGAGTCCAAATCTAACCCAGTCAGAGAGATTCAGAGCAAAAGAGGCAAGAGAGAGGGAGAGAAAACTCAGGAAGACAGAGTGACTCGGCAGCAGCACTTCTGATCAAACTGATTGGGTCCTAAAGGACATAGTTGGATTGAGACTGGGTGGTGAGGGAACCAACAAGAGGGAAAAACATACTTGACCTCACCCTCACCAATCTGCCACTATGGAAGCATCTGTCGATTGCAATCTCAGTAAGACTGACCACCACACAGTTCTTAGAACATAGAACTGTCCAGCACTGGAACAGGCTCTTTGGCCCATGGTGTTCTGTCAAGCATGAAGCCATGTTTAACTATTCCCTTGGTCAATAACCCTCCATTCTTTGCATATTCATGTGCTTATCTAAAAACCCCTTATTCACCCCTATCATATCTACCCCTGGCAGCACATTCCAGACATCTATCCCTCTGTGCAAAATAACTTGTCCATCATATTCCTTTCAGCTTTCCCTCTCTCACCTTAAATGCATGTATTTGATATTTCAACTATGGGAAAAAGAATCTGATTGTCAAACATATCTATGCATCTCATAAGTTGATATGTTTCTATCAAGTTTCCCTCAGCCTCTGCTGCCGCAGAGCAAACATTCTGAGTTTTTCTAATCTCTTCTTATAGCACACACCCTTTAATCCAGGCTGCATCCCGATAAACCTCTTCTGCACCCGCTCCAAAGCCTCTATTTCCATCTTGTAATGTGGCATCCAGAACTGAATGCAATATTCTAAGTGTGGCCGAGCCAGCCTTGTAAAACTGCAACATGACATCGTGACTCTTTCTCAGTAAAGGCAAGCATACTATATGCCTTCTTTACCAACTTACCTATGTGTGGGCACTTTCAGAGAGCTACGGAGTTGAACTCCAAGATCCCCCTGTACATCAATGCTGTTCAAGGTCCTGCCATTAACTGGATACTGTTATTTAATATTTGATCTCCTAAAGTGCAGCCCCTCACACTTACCCAGATTAAATTCCATCTGCCGTTCTCTGCCTATATCTGTATCCCGGTGCATCCTTTGACAACTTTCTACGCTAGCCACAACTCCACCAATCTATCATTTGTAAACTTATTAACCCACCCATCAATGTTTTCATCCAAGTTATTTATATATATATATCACAAACAGCCAACACCCAGTAGAGTCCAACTTGTCCATGCCAACTGGATATCCTAAATTAGATTTGTGCCATTTACCAGCATTTGGTCCATATCCCTCCAAACCCTTCCTATTTATACACCCATCCAGATGCCTTTTGAGCATTTTAATTGTGAAATGAAGTTGAAGGCATGTACTATACCTTTAAGAGAGAGTGAATGCTGTTCTGCGCTGAGAGTTTACAAGCACCTGTGTCATATGACTAGATGGCAGCCCTAGCGTGTACTGGAAAATTGAAAATATGTAACATTTGGCTGTGAAATAGATAGTTTTGGTTGCAGTTTTGACAACAATTCGAATTTATCAATCAGTTTAGATTATGCCTCAGGATACTAAAACACAATCAAGTTTGAATTTATTGTTTTGCCAACATCAAACCAAGGAGATGTTCAGGGTTGGATAAAAAAATGTGGATATTTTAGAAATTGGTGAGAGAGCAACCACCTTTGAGAGAGACCCAACAAAATAAGGAAGCACTCTCTATCAAAGGTACCTTTTCATATGACACGTTTGCTGTAAAAAGAAAGGAGATGACCCAGGGAGATCTTCAGCCGAAAGAAGACAGACAGCGAAGATGACAGCCACTGTGTGGTTTTGAAATTAAGGTGATGTAATTTTAATAATTGTCACATTGGAACAGAATGTTATTATAGAGTTGGAGACAGGTGATAAGCAGTTAAGCAAAGGTGGTCTTAGAGTTGTCAATAGTTGTTATTTAATGCTCACTTTCAAAGTTAAGGAATAAATTGCTATTACTTTCTCTAAATAGTAGAATTTGGGAGTTCTCAAATTCATATTTTAACAGATTATGAGGCAAGGTGAGTTTTTCTGGGTATTTGGTTGAATTAACAGAAGGGTTCACCGCTGTGTCATAGTCATATTGAGTTTATTCTTCAATCATCTCCTTCATCCAGTTGATCATTTGGAGGGTTGTTTGTTGATGAGATACATCCAGGAACTTCTCCAGAGCACAATCTGCCTGTGGGGAGGACAAACCAGCAACAAAACAGAGAAATATCTCAAATCTGTCTTTCTTACTGTGTGCATCATTGTGGCACTTACAGGTATTCCCAGGTTCCATAGTCAGGAATTGTATGTAAGCAGTGACAAACTCTTGGTTGGTGAGGCATGGGAATGAGTAAACCACACTCCGGCTGGAATTATCTCTATCTTTCAATCTTTCCTGGCTAACTTGTAACTCTCAAGTGCCCTAACTGAGCCTTCACGTCTCATCCTAACATAAACCACCTTCTTCCTCTTACCTCACTGCTCGGGTCTTCCATAGTTCCCTCCTTCAGCACAGCTGTGATATCCTCCCTGACCAGTAATGCAACTCCTCCACCCATTTTATCTCCCTCTCTATCCCACCTGAAGCATCTATATTCTGGGATATTTAGTTGCCACATCATGACCTTCCTTCAACCAAGTCTCAGTAATAACAATAACATATGCTCCCAGGTACTAATCCAAGCCCTAAGTTCATCTGCCTTACCTACTACACTTCTTACATTAAAACAAATGCACCTCAGACCACCTATCCCTTTGTATTCATCATCTGCTCCCTGCCTCCTCTTCCCATTTGTCACACTGACCTCATTATCTAGTTCCTTACAGGCTTTAGTTTCTACTTCCTTACTGTCCACTAACCTCCTCATTTGGTTCCTATCTCTCTGCCACATTAGTTTAAACACTCCCCAACAGCGTTAGCAAAAGTACTCCCAACGAAATTGGTTACAGTCCAGCCCAGGTGTAAAGTATCCAAATTCACCAAGCATCCTCAGATTCAAAGTGTCGACCACTTCATTTAGAAGGACAAGGGATATAGGACATATACAAGGCATATGGGATCATCACAACCTCTGAGATAACCTCCACGTCACTCACAACCCTGACTTGGATAAATATCACCATTCCTCCATCCTCACTCGGCCTAATCCTGACATTCCCTGCCTAACAGCATTGTGGGCCAACGTACAGCATATGGGTTACAGCAGATCAAGATGGCAGCTCATCCCCACCTTCTTGAGGCCCAGTAGGGACAGGCAGTAAATGCTGGCCCAGCCAGCGACACTCACCTCCCATGAATAAACACAGACAAAAGCTCATTTGGAAAACGTGCTTGACGCTCTCGATGTCAGGGAAGATACTGTTGGAGTTCTTTGGATTTCCCTGGATTTCACACTGTCGTCCAGTTTGTTCAGAGCTTGGAAACATTCTGCCCAATGTTATCGTCAGTTCACTGTCATAGAATATCCCACATTATACATTTGTATCAGAGTCAGTAATGCTGTCAGCTGGACTCGAAACGTGAGCTTGCTCTCTCACTCTCTCTCTCCATGGATGTTACCTGATATGTTGTGATCTCCAGCATTTTTTGGTTTTCCCTCCCATTATGAATAAATCTTGGTTCTTGGTCTTTCTTTCCATCTCCCCCAGGATACATACTGCAGTCATCTCCAATCTTTGTGCTGAGGAACCTGCCCTTGGTTTCAGTACAAGCCAGACACTGAAGGAGTTGCCCCTCCCATTAATGATGATGGACCTTTACCCGAAATGTCAATTCTCCTGCTCCTCAGATGCTGCCTTACCTGCTGTGCTTTTCCGTCATCACACCCTCGCCTCCTGTTCAACATCCTAACCCCTCATTGCTCCAACTAATACAGAACTGCAGGAGTCTGCAGTGGTTTGAGTGAGTATTCACAAATTTCTTTACTATTAGAAATCAAATATAGGTTGTATACAATATGTTTTGGTACTCATTACTGAATGTTAACCCCAGGCTCCCTATCATTTACATTCGGTGTCCATCTCTTTACTTCTTGTTTAGTTTTCCATCTGTTTCAGATTGTGAGAAAAATACGTTCACTCCAAATGGAAAAAAGCACTTGGAGTCTCTGCAGGAGCTCCAATCCACACTGAGAGTGACAGTGTGAACATCACATCAGTGGAAGTTATAAACATCACCCCTGTCATCATATGAACATTTTCTGCTGATTCCCTGTCCCTTGCCCTCCTTCCCCAGCTCTTGCTGAGTAAGGATCATCACCCATTGTGAAGTCAGAGGCTAACCAAAGGGTCATTGGTTCCAGCCACCTACTCCCACAGCACGGTTTCTGCAGGATACCCAGGCCTCGTTGTCCTCCAAAGGGGATACATCCAGAACAGGAAGGAGCCAAGAGTGGGGCCCAGTCTGGGCTGCAGTGGGATACTGACAATTACATTGGGTCCGTCAGTAAATTACTCTTTGTTCCTGTTCATTGCCAGTGCCCCGTGTTAGTCCAATTCGAGGTAAATTTGTGGAGCTGCTGTGCACCTCTATGACTTTATGAGTGAAAAGGGGACTGGATGCCTCAGCTGAGATGGACTCCTCGGCTCAATAAGATCCACTCTTTGCATCCACTCAGAATGACAACCTTGTTTTGGAGGTTCCCGGACTTGTGTTTTCCTGGATTGGTCTCCACATTCAAGCAGTTACAGGGAGAGGTGAGGGAAGAGCTTGTGAATAGAACAGTGAGCACAAAACTCTGGATGGCATGGTGGCTTAGTGGTTAGCATTGCAATTTCACGGTACCAAGGACACAAGTTCAATTCGAGCCTCACATGACTGTGTGGAGTTTACACCTTTTCCCCATGTCAGTGTGGCTTTCCTTTGGGTGCTCTGGTTTTCTCCCACAGTAGCAGACATGTACACATTAGGTAGTTTGACTAATTGCCAACAGTTCCAGTGTTACAACATGGTGGTGAACTCTTCTGTTAACTAAACCAAACACCCAGGAAAGCTCACCTCGACTCATAAGCTGTTAAAATATGACTGACAATAAACTCCCCATTTCCACTGTTTAAAGGAAATTAATTCTAAAATTGAACATTAAACGACAACTTTTCACAGCTCTAAGCCTCCTTTTTCTTAACTGCTTATTACCTACCTCCAATTCAATAACAATATACTGTTCCAATAAAACACTTATTAAGATTACATCAACTTAATTTCAAAACCACACAGCCACTGTCATCTTCAGTGTCTGTCTTCTTCTGGCTGGAGGATCTCCCTGGGTCATCTCTTTCTTTTTACTATGAATATGTTTCATATGAAAAGGTACGTTTCATAGAGAGGTTTTCCTAATTTTTGGGTGTCTCACAATGGCGTTTGTTCTGTCTGATTTTCAAAATTCTTGTCTTTTTTTTTTCTATTCCTAACATCAAATTGTCTCATTCGTTCAATGATGGCAAAACAATAAATTCGAACTCAATTGGGTTTTAGTGTTGAATGGTTGTCAAAACAGCAACCAGCTCAGGTATCTATTTCACAGTCAAATATTACATATTTTCAATTCTCCAGTATTCTCTGAGACTCTCAGTGCTGAACAGCATTCACTCGTTCTTAAAGGTACAGTACACATCTTCAACTTCATAACACACAGGCATGTTTAAGTTCGGTGGATTAGCTGTGGGAATTACAGGGATAGGGTGAGGGCATGGGGGGCGTGGATGTTGAGAATGGGCTTCTTGGGCTGAATGGCCTGTTTCCACACTGTGGAGATTCTCTCCTAATTCTTGTGTAACTGCACAAACTACTGTATTTTTAATTTTTAATACATTTCTGGAATGTGGGTATAACTGGCTGGCCAGCATTTATTCCCCATCCGAAGTTGCCCTTGGGATGATGGTGGTGAGCTGCCTTCTTGAAGTCCACCTGCTGTGCGTTGACCCAGTATGTGGTTAGGGTGGGGGTTTTGACCCAGAGACAGTGAAGAAAGGACAAACTATTGCCAAGTCAGGGTGATGAGTGACTTGGAAAGCAACTTGAAGGTGGGGATGTTCTCATGTATCTGCTGCCCTTGTTCTTCTCGAGTTGCCAACACCAATGAGCTTGGTAGAGTGGTTCATTTTATACCTTATGGTATTATGAGGTCTTTGTAATTCATGTTCTACAACAACCAGATCTATGGGTAGACCAGAGCTCTTGCACTCTCTCATCATGTAGAAAGGAAATATAAGAATATATAAGACATAAGAATATAAGGACTAGGAGCAGGAATAGATAATTTAGCCCCTCAAGACCTAATCTGGCAATTCATTTGTTTATGGCGACCTTGTGTCTGATCCAAATCCACTCTCCTTGCCACTTTCCATACCCTTCAACTCATCACTCATAATTTGCTTCTCTTCAGTCTTGCATCCAAAATAGACACTTGCACATCTCCCCAGTTTAAGTCCTTTAACTTGATATTATCTCACTTGCGTGACGACTGTTCAGAGTGCTTTAAGGTGACTTTACATCCACTTCATAATTTATTTTTCAACACACACTTGATTCATGAGCAATTCTGGCAGCATCTGCCTGATCATCCATGCCAAACAAATAACTTGGAAAAGGTTGAGGTTTCAAATATTCTCCCTGTAGGTTTGCTAACCCAAATAACACCCAGGAATGCCCACTCTCAGTTTCATTTTCGACAGTGAACCATGCATCCACACTGATATAGGACACCACCACCATCCATGTGCCTTTATGGAGACTCACACATAAAGCCAAAGACTATAAGGAGGAGAAATCTGGAAGGTCCATCAGTCATCAGAAAAAGCGGGAGTGAGTTCAATTAGTCATAATCAAGAATAAGAGAAAAAGAGAATAGAGTGAAAAAGTTTAATAGAGTGAAATAAAAAAGAGAGAGTGAATTATAGCGGTGGGGGTGGAATAAAATGTTTGAAAAAAGAAATTGGTTATGACAATCTGGCGACAATGGAAGGAAGATCAGCTCAGTAGAGTGTTTCTGAAAGAAAAGGAAGGAATAATTGGATACACATATCAATTTCCAGCATCTGCAGTACTTTGAGTTCTGTAAGGAGATGTTTATTCTATTTTTATTTCTCGATTAAAAATAAGGTGAGATTCGAACCCATTGAGGAGGTTGAGATATCATGGTAGACTTTTCCTTTCCCCTTATACAGCCAGCACTGTACCTGCTCCGGCCTGGAGCACAACTGCTACTCCAGTTTTTCACATGTTGCCAGATTGCATCACTCCTGCTTTTGATTCTATTTAGAGTCTTTAGACAAAAATTCAAATCACTGGAACCTGCCTCGAGGTTGCTGCTGGTTGGTTTGCTCATGAATGACTGGAAACATTGACGCAATCGGGTATTTCACCAGGCTCTTGAATTGCTCTCGAAATTTCAACTGAGTAGCCACATAAATAAATATATTCGTGCAGCAACTTTAATTCCATAGAATAAATCCAACTCAATAAAATATGAATTCTGAGTTGCTGTAATCTCTGATATTTGCTAAAATGCCCTCCTCCTACACTGTCATTATTGTGCGATGCTGATCCCAGGAGACAATGGGGAAGCAGAGAATGGAATGTTATTTGTTTAATGGGTGTAAGTAAAGTTCCACATGATGTCACTGACTGGTCTCACCTGGGCACAGAGAGAGCCATAAATGGGACTCACGTTTGGGTAGGATCTACAGTTTCCCTGGAACCTATCAGGGCAAAGTGAATTCCCATTCCCTTGAAAATAGAATGGGACGGCCGGCAATCCTCCTGATAAAGGATATTTATTATCCCATTCTGGCAGCCTTTGGTGTACCTGGTAAGTCAGTGAATCCTTGTTGATGAATCGTTGTCATGGGAGCCGAAGGTTTGGTGCCTGATAGATATATTAACATTCCCCTCTGACACCAGAGTTGCACAATCTCGGAGCGCCGGAATACAGCGTTTCAAATGTGCGTGTGGCAAGGGAGGTGTTTGTCCCAGTGATGCAAAATGGGACCTTGTAATTCCTTTATGTAGCGCAGGAGTTTCTCTCTCTGTCTCTCTCCCTCCACCTCCAGACCCTTGTACAGCTGCAGTGTCTGTGCTTGAGTCACACACTGACACCCTGCACGCTGCTTAATGTGGACAATGCAGTCTGAGGCAACTTCACAGTTTATGAAATGTTTGTTGGAAGAAACAGTGAAGTGGCTCTGAGAACCGACTCTTGTTGTGGAGATATCATGAATAATTCCTGACGCCAGAATGCAGCCCTGAAACTGGTCCCAACGCATGATGAGGAATATTCTGGGAATACCAGAGTGCACTATATTGAAAAAGTGTGAATGACATTCATGGCAAAAGATTTCAGTTTATCACATCTTGTTTAATCTCCCGCTCTCTTTCCTGTTTGACCCAGAGAAAAGTGATCAGTTTGAGTGATATCAGGAATGTGCTTGTATCATCAAAGAGAGACAAGCAAATGCTGTAACCACTTTAATGTCAGACAGTCAAAAAGGCGACGAAATTACGCAATGATGCTGTCACTTTGAAAAGGTTATTTTGTCTGAGGTTTTTGGCAGAAGGGTTGTAAGGGGAATGGCCAGTTCTGAAAATGTGTTGCTGGAAAAGCGCAGCAGGTCAGGCAGCATCCAAGGAACAGGAGAATCGACGTTTCGGGCATAAGCCCTTCTTCAGGAAAGGGCTGAAGAAGGGCTTATGCCCGAAATGTCGATTCTCCTGTTCCTTGGATGCTGCCTGACCTACTGCGCTTTTCCAGCAACACATTTTCAGCTCTGATCTCCAGCATCTGCAGCCCTCACTTTCTCTCAAAGAATGGCCAGTTGTCCATAACAAATAGAAATCAGAATGCTGAAGAAAGCTTGCAAATCTGAAAAGGCAATGTTTAATCTCTTTCTGCACTGCCTGACCTGCTGGATATTTCCAGTATCTTTTTAAAATTTTTGGTCTTTCTGCCGTATATTTGGAATCCAGTAAGTAACAAGTTTTTGCGGAATGGTAATCACTTCCCCCTGTTACATTCATGGCTTCAAGGTGATGATCAATAAAATTCCAGATGTTTTGATCAATATTGTCCCTGCTGTACTGCCTCCTCTATATGTTCAATAAAGCCTCATGTTGTCTTTCTACAACTCTTTGATCAATGGTCTCCTGCTGCCTTGCCCCAAGCTCCCCCCTCACCACCCCCCACCCCTGCCCCCCATTTTGGATCAATAGGCATTCTTCTGCCCTGCAAACTATCCATGATCAATCAAACTCCTGTTCTCTTACCTTCTGTCCTTGATCACTTGAGCTCATACAGTTTTGCCAACTGTCCATGACCAATAAGGCTCCTGCCCTATTTCCCACTGTCTATGACCAATAAGGCTCCTGCCCATTTCCCACTGTCCATGACCAATAAGGCTCCTGCACTATTTCCCACTGTCCATGACCAATAAGGCTCCTGTACTATTTCCCACTGTCCCTGACCAATAAGGCTCCTGTACTATTTCCCACTGTCCATGACCAATAAGGCTCCTGCACTATTTTCCACTGTCCATGACCAATAAGGCTCCTGCACTATTTTCCACTGTCCATGACCAATAAGTCTCCTGCACTATTTCACACTGTCCATGACCGATAAGGCTCTTGCACTATTTCCCACTGTCCATGACCAATAAGGCTCCTGCCCTATTTCCCACTGTCCAGGACCAAGAAGGCTCCTGCACTATTTTCCACTGTCCATGACCAATAAGGCTCCTGCACTATTTTCCACTGTCCATGACCAATAAGACTCCTGCACTATTTCACACTGTCCGTGACCAATAAGGCTCCTGCACTATTTTCCACGGTCCATGACCAATAAGACTCCTGCCCTATTTCCCACTGTCCATGACCAATAAGACTCCTGCACTATTTCCCACTGTCCATGACCAATAAGACTCCTGCACTATTTCACACTGTCCATGACCAATAAGGCTCCTGCACTATTTTCCACTGTCCATGACCAATAAGGCTCCTGCACTATTTTCCACTGTCCATGACCAATAAGACTCCTGCACTATTTCACACTGTCCGTGACCAATAAGGCACTATTTCCCACTCTCCGTAGCCAATAGGGCTCTTGCTGTCTGGCTCCTTGTCTGATTCCTCTCCTGTTGCACACTCTCGGCATTCCCGTTTTTCTTCTCCCCCTTCCGCTCCTCAGTACAGTTTGTGATGAATGCTTTGTGTCTTGTGATGCTCGCTCTCTCTTTCCCTTCATTCGCTGGCCTGAGACTGAGAATCATGCTTCACCATTTCTCCTACACTTGGGAAACCTGGAAAACAATTCTAATTTAACGTTGTCTCCATCTGTTAGGTCTGTAGTTTAAATTGGAAGAAGGTATGATATTGAATGGCACAACATATGCGTTAAAACTTCATGGCTATATGTGTTCAGAGCACAATGCTGACTCAAAAATATGTTTGAGTTGATCAGAGAGGAAGTGCTTTCAAAAAACAAGAGAATGCTCTGGCTGTTGTCTGCAGTGCTAATATTCTGTAAGTTCCAAGTTACCAGACAACCCTTCTCAATCATTTACAAGCAATCTAGGCATTATTTCTTTATGTTTATTTGTTATTGCAGA
>NW_025212239.1:24991-25803 GCF_004010195.1 Chiloscyllium plagiosum
CTTAGCCCACCAACTCGAGCATAGCAGCTCCACCTCTGACCACAGTGGAATGGAATCGAATTGTCATGTTTTCACAAGGTCAGTCAGGTGGACCTCATAGAATATGTGTTCCCTGATTGGGACTATTAGTCTGGTCCAATCAGGGAGCCCTGGTTGACAGACATAAACAATAGTGTCAGAGGTTCTGTTCACTCTGAGAGCTGGCTCTGAGAGAGCTGGATCAGTGTCAAGGACTTTCCATTTGTAAATAATGGGTGACTTGGTGACAGGATACTGGCCTCTGTGGAGTTAATTCTTTATTGAGAATAGAATAGAAAACTAATTTATTATTACAAACATACAGTGAAAAAGGTCACCATATTCTGGCACACCAACTCTCTATAGAGCATCCCAGCCAGACTCACCCTATCCCTGCAACCCCAAATTTCCCATAGCTCATCCACCTAGCCTGCAGACCCCTGGACACTATGAACAATTCAGCATGGCCAAACCACTTAACCTGCACATCTTTGGACTGTGGGAGGAAACCAGAGCACACCCACGCAGACACGGGGAGAATGTACAAACTCCACACAGACAGTCACCCAAGGCTAGAATTGAATCCAGGTCCCTGGTACTATGAGGCAGCAGTGCTAACCACTGAGCAACCTTGTTGTCCAATCGCTCAGCTCCTTTGAAGGCAAGGCAAATGACTCATGTGAGGGGTGGATTGCATACAAGTCAGGTGCTGCCTTCTCATTGATCGAACTGTAACATGGGGCTGAGCAGCCCCTGAATTGTTGGCTGACTTCGTGTTTCACCAAATGTCCCTG
>NW_025212240.1:0-25812 GCF_004010195.1 Chiloscyllium plagiosum
GAGAGAGAGAGAGAGAATGTGAGAGCGATTTTCTTTGACATCATAATGAAACAGTATGAAGTATGTCTCATCCAAACCTGGGCAAAATTGAGAGCAAGATAAGTAAATGTAGCCTGAAGCAAAAATAAAATCACATGCAACTAGTAATAAATGCGCCAGGCAGATGCATCTTAATACATACCAGTTTCACATTATAGATTAACATATGCCTTGGCAACACTCTCCAGAGGCAATAAGAGCACAATCAGTAGGCCGACAAAGCAGGTTTGAAAAGGATGCCCCCAAATCTCATGAGGTAGCTCCAATCGTCTGTCATTCAAAAGTAATGTTTCACTACGACTTGCAATATGAAGAGCAGATGTTTACAAACAAAGTTTTGTCACATTATTTTTGAGGTCTTCGTCACTTCCAGCATAATGAGGAAGAATAAACTTAAAATATTGATTTAAGGAGAACCATTAAGTTTTTAATACATGTTCTGCTATAATGAGCAATTCTACAAAATAACTTTGGTCGTCAAATGATAAATATATTGATGCAATCTCATGGCCAGGAAGAGATAGAAGCTGTGCTCACAACCATGACCAACCAGCAGATTTTAAATACTCCTGAACAGCAAGATTTCAAAAATTTAGATAAATTTGTCTCAAGTTGAATGGAGCTTGTCACTTTTTATTTTTGTTTACTTATTGTGAACATTTTCTACAGGAAGCATTTGTACAATAATTACATTTCAATTACATTTTTAAAAGCAAAATGCAGCTGGGCAACCATTGTATAAAATCAAGATAGCTTTTAATGAGAGGAAGTATTGGAAGTTGTTCTCCTAATGCTAATGATACTTATTGATTTTAGTCATGTAATCAAAAAAGCACATCACTCTATTGTGTTCGGATATCCTTGATTTTGATTCCAAGTTGGGAGTGATATCACGGAGTTTTCCATCTGGTTATGAATAAAGAGAAATAGAAACAGGGTGGAATCTCACTTGCGGTTGTTTCTTACAAAGCTGCAAGTTCAAACTTTAAAACAAAACTTAAGATTAGAATGTGGGAGGCAATTTGTTCCAGCCAAGCAAGGCGATCCAGTGATATGACAAAGCATAATGTGTTCACTATATTGTACAAATACCAAATCAAAATTTACTGAGTGAACACTTTTAGTTCAGTCATATCTCTATTGACTTCTTGTTATACATACTAGCTTAATTTGGTTCTGATTTCATCTCACCAAATCTCCAAAAAAAGATATATTTTTAAAAATCAAGGCCTATGCAAAAGACACCAATATTCAGTTATGGTTGCAAGAGGCTGCATTTAAAGTTAACCATTCATTGATTAGATATAAAACGAGTACAGGCAAACCCATAAACATAAGCTTAGGACTGCTTGCAGAAGGATTAAAAACACTAACAAAAGGAACAAAATCAAAGTCTAAACATCTAATCAATACTGTTAAGTCCATCAAAATTCCAAACACTTAAGCTTGCCTGTCTCCACACTAGAGGTCATATCTAGTACACTATCAATTCCAAATGATAAGAATAAATCCTTTAAAATGTTGGATAGATGGAAGCTTATGGAGACCAAATTCCCAATGGCAAAGCTGCCCCTTGAGTGTATAATTTTATAAAAGAATCTACTGTAATAGTATTGTCCTATTTCACTATGGGCTATAAGCTATCCTGCAACATGTGAATCTTTTCTCCAATTCCAGCTACATTAAAATAAAAATACATAAGAGTCATAGAGACAGACCAGAAACAGACCCAACTCATCCATGTCGACCAGATATCCCAACCCAATCTAGTCCCAACTGCCAGTATCTAGCCCATATCCCTCCAAACCCTTCCAATTCATATACCCGTCCAATGTCCTGTATTGCCACAACATTACCTCCCAACTCCTGTACTCAATACTCTGACCAATAAAGGAAACACCTTCTTTACTATCCTATCTACTTGCGACTCCACTTTCAAGGAGCTATGAACCTGCACTCGAAGGTCTCTTTGTTCAGCAACATTCCCAAGGACCTTACCATTAAGTGTATACATCCTGCTAAGATTTGCTTTCCCAAAATGAAGCACCTCACATTTTTATCTAAATTAAACTCCATCTGCCATTTCTCAGCCCATTGGCCCATCTGATCAAGATCCCATTGTAATCTGAGGTAACCCTCTTCGCTGTTCACTATACCTCCAATTTTGGTGTCATCTGCAAACTTACTAACTATACCTCTTACGCTCACATCCAAATCATTTATATAAATGATGAAAATTAGTGGACCCAGCACCGATCCTTGCTGCACATATCTAAATTAAAATAAGCAAAAGATCATAGCTTTTAGTTGAGTTATAATAACGACTTTTTTGTTAGCTGCTAGATTTCCTACTTATTTCTATTGTATAATCTACACTTACTTTGACATTCTCTTGACACCACCCTCCCCTAGTTGATGCTTGCTCGGCTGAGGATTTATTCTTTTGCTAGAATAGCGTAAAATAGGTTGACCGTTAGTTAACTCAGCAAACAAAATGCGTTATTGCACAAGTAACTTAAAAATACATAGTCCAACAGCTAAACTTTCTTGCCCCCACTACCTTGCTATTGCGATTCTTTTTAGCGTTACTGATTTCCCTCACGTTGGATCTTATTTCCGATTTGTTGGGTAAACCGTGTTTTTTCCTTGCTATTGTCTCGGTAGCAAGGTTGGCAACACTTGTAGCCATATTAGGACTTCAGATTTTTCGTTGTTTCAAATATACTTCTAACTTCGGAACATCCTTTGTCGAACTCTCCTTTTTAAACCAAAACCATTGTAAGGGATACTGTCGATCAAAATTAAAATTGCTCTCAAAGAGAAAGTGAACACAGCCTTTAAAATCGTGGCAAAAAACGTTTGAAATGAAGTATGGCCTTTAACATGACCAAAATTAACTTATTGCGTTCAGTGATAAGCCACTGTGACGTAAGCTTGCAGATTTTTTTTCGTCGCCAATTACTTCTGCTCGCAGTCCCTTTCCCTGTGAACCAGATAAAACTCCAGATCCTTGTGACAATCTGCACTCAGCCACCAGTAAAATGCACTAGCATCGCTTCTTCCTGCTAAGGTTTACGCAAGTTTTTTGTCCCCCCCGAGGATATTTAGTCAACAAATTTCGAATACGTCCAAAATATCGAAAAACTTAAAATTGCGATGCTTTGGTGTTTCCTTATTTGTTTCACGTGGAACAAATGTAAAGTTTATCAGCAACTTGGAGAGTTCGGGTCCAAAGATCATGTTTCCATTCCACCTCTTCTGAAACTGCATTCTTCTCGCTGAAATGAATTCAGGAATAAGCTAGCAGTTACCAATTTTCTAAATTTCATCACACGATATACGTGGTACTTCTGGGATTAATTTATGCAGGCAAACTGATATAAAAACACACCTCCAACTTAAGCACGCAAGAGGTGGTCTCGGTCAGAGGAAAAATAAAGTCACCAAAACATTGAAAAGGCTGTTTCCTTCCAAAAAAATGTTGCTCATTCTAAACAGGAGACAATTCTGTCGAGTCAAAAGTTTGTAGCTCAAGACAAAACACAACATTTCAAGTGCAACGTTGTGGGACTGCTAGAGTACCAGAGAAGCCATTTTTCGAAAGAGAAATAATTCACATGGAGGTGAAGAATCTAGGTCCATCATTGATTAAAAACAGCTTGGAATGGGTTTTGCTCAATAATCGACCAAAACTTCTACCAACGTGATCGCTATTTTGGGACGTGGATTGCTACAAGAGTTCTAGCTGGAAAGTCACCAGCTATTTTCCAAAACAAGCTCCATATACTACCTACAAAGGATTTGGTCAAGAACAGGTAAAAGGCTAGTGTTATACAAGTAATTTAATTTCCATTTATGAATACCCAATGTTTCCCACAGTAATTCATCATGGGAAAAATAGAGATATTGGAAGGAAGAGACAGCTGGACCACATGACGGTGAAACAAGCTTCACAAACACAAAACAGCCAAGTTTCCAGTCAGCCAGTCATTATCTTTAAAATCACAGAAAATGCAATGCTGTAACTGTATCGGGGAAGGCATGATTACTAGGCCTAATTGCTTATTATTTTAGTATTTTCCACCAACTTCAGACTTCCAGCATCTACAATATATTTAATGCTGTTTTAAAAAACATTTCAAACAAAACTATGTAATTTAACAATGAACCAATTCAATGTTTCACTGCCTTGTAAGATTATGCCAATAATGTTAAAATTGATACAATGACCTCAGTACTTATTCCCATATAAGCAAAACTCAATACAGAGTATTGGATAGTCAACAAATTTGATAACTAAATTAAAATTAGTTGAGGTAAGGCTAATAGTTACCTTGCACAAGGGGTGTGTGCGCACGCACAGGGGGGCGGGGGGCAAAAAGAGAGAGGGAAAGAGGGAAGAGAAAGAAAGAAGAGAGAAGGTAGGGAAAGAGAAAAGTGGACAGAAGGAAGGGTAGAGCAGAGGTGCGCTATGATTATTTTTTTTTTTTTAGTTACCACAAAGTTAGTGCACTCTCTGTAATGGAAAGAAAACAGGGTTTCCAAAATTTGCACTCCAGTCACCAGAACAGCACTTGTAACCAGGGATTTTTTTTAAAAAACCTTATGATCCAAGAATGGCTATAATTAACCTTAAAACTAGCACAAATGCTATTCCCAGTGATTGGCTCCTGGGAGACCAGGCACTTTTTATAAAACAGCAAGGTTTAAAAAAAAAGATACAAAATGAGCACAACCCAAATGAAGTAGACAAATTCACCCAGTGAAATTGTACTGAACAAGTTCATAAGCAGTATTATTTATATATTCTAAACATTCATTTGCTAATAAAATCATTGGAGTATATTACAAAAGTTACTTTCTCCAGATTGAAGTTGTTAAAGTTCCCAAATGCATCAAACAGTGCAATATTACAAATTTCACATGCAGTGACTTACAAACTTATACCAACGACAGAATGCTTTTGCTTGTGCACATTAGCAGAACTCCAAATGAATGGGCTTTAAAATATTAAATAGAAACAGGAAAGTGCATTTGAAAGGGAAGCAAAAATACAAAAGTCATGTATTGAGGAGGACTCCAACAAACCTAGGGCTTCATAAAAACTTGGATAACAGGTTGATGAATCATATGAAAATTGAAAGAACTACAGATGCTGGAAGTCAAACAAAAATTGCTGGAAAAGCTCAGCAGGACTGGCAACATCTGTTGAGAAATCAGAGTTAATGTCTTGGGTACAATGGAGTTCAAGGGTCACTGGACCAGAAGTGTTAAATGGCTTCTCCTCAAATGCTGCCAAACCTGTTGAACCTTCCCAGCAATTTGTTGATGAAACAAAAGCACTGCCTGAGTCTACAAAGAATCAGAGAGTACCAACATATATTATACTACATAGTCATAAAAGCAGTGGTTAGTTCTCAGCTAGAGAGCAGTAGCCACTTCTAGACATCTTGGACACCAGTTAGTGTCTTTACCTGTAGCTATACCTCAGAGGGGCAGAGTGTAGAAGTGCCTTAGAAGGGAAAAGGAAGAAAATTTAGTATTCAAATTGAGGGGTTTGAACAGAACAGACAAGAAATGTTTTACACAGTTATTACAATAGAGAGATACATAGCAAGTTTCAGTTTGCCGAGCTGGAAATTTGTGTTGCAGACGTTTCGTCCCGTCTAGGTGACATCCTCATTGCTTGGGAGCTTCCTCCGGAAAGATCACAGAAGCACTTCCTCAGTGCTTGGGAGCCTCCTGTGATGTCACCTAGACAGGGGACGAAACGTCTGCAACAAATTCCCAGCCCGGCGAACAGAACCACAACAACGAGCTCCCGAGCTACAAATCTTCTCACAAACTTTGAGCAAGTTTCAATCTGGAATGCTCTACTGGAAAAGGCTACCAAATGAGAATTGAATTTGAAAAACTGGGATGAGAATAAAAAGTGGCCAATTCATTCTAGAAAATTGAGGCACAAAGGGCTATTGCAAAATTTGATAAGCATTTAGTCATTTGCTTAAAAATGGATTCTTCAAATTTAATTGAAGAGTCAATGCCTTTACAGTACACTATTTCAGATTGTGATCACTTAAGCTTGTTGATCTTGAGGCAAGACAAGTTCTGTATTATGTTGAAATGCTCAGGTAAAGTAACTTCATTCTCTTTTGGGCAAGAATTAGCAATATTACCACTCAAATCTTCTTGCGTATTAGATTTCCCAAACTTCACTTTAGAAGTGTGGATTTTGCATTTGGACCATCTTTAAACCATGGATAAATTTAACATTTGAAGTCTCCAGCAATAAGGAAAGATCAACTTATACTGACTTGGGAGTTGAAGATAGGAATTTGAGTGCTGTAGCTTTTAAAATGTTTTAGTTTTTTTTTTAAATTAAAAAGGAGATAATGCATACAGACAAAGCCAGTGTTTGGAGAGAAAGGTGCTTTCTAGAAAGCTTGTGGTAAACAGTTTGAATGAAGCTGATACTACGTAGCAGCCTGAAATGGTGTTGAAGCAATTTTTTTTGTAGCTATGACAAAAATGGTCCTTTATAGTTTTTGTTTTAAAAGACTTTTTTTCCAAAGACCCAAAAGCAGAATACTGAGTACTTTCCTAGGTCATATGGGCCTCCATCTACCAAATCCCTTATACAGCACTTCATCCTTATAATGGGTAACACCCTAGAATCATGCAACAGGGGTACTATTTACTCTGAAGATGTATTGCAAGATTGAAATGTTTCATCAAGCAGCAGTTCTACATTTTGCATGAGAGAACTGTCAACAGACAAAATTTACCTGAGCATTTCCGCAAAAGCTTAAGGCAGACCAGCATGAAAGTAATCACAAGGAATGATTCAAACTGTAAAAATGCAAACTCAACCTATTTCAAGTAATAATTTAGCAATACTAGATGCAAAAATGTTAGCCTTTACCCAAAGATTTTGCAACTGTTCATATTGCCACTTCATTCAAAATGAGATTTCTCCAGTTTCATGCAAGAGTGAATGTAAGCAAATAAGCAACCAAAAAGATTGCTTTATTCAGTTTCCCAAAATGCATGGGAGAAATCAGTTAATATTTGGATCAGGTGACCCTTCCTGAGGGATTCTGCAGTTCTGAGGAAGGGTCACCTGATCTCTCCAGATGCTGCCAGACCTGCTGAGCTTTTCTGCTTGTTTGATTAACTGCAGTTCTTTCAATATTTAAGATGCACTGAAGCATTGATATCCACAACATGAGTATTAGCATAAAACTGAACCAAGAGGAGCTAAATGTTAGGAGCCAAAACATTAAAGGATTTGATTGACTGATCGGACACAAGAACTGATCACATTTGCCTGAAGATCTGGTACAAAATTTATAGTCTCCAAGTCTATTGTCTGCTACATCAGAAACAAATATCAACTACAAAACAAAACAGCTATTTTGGGTAAATTGTTTTATTGGAAAAAAATATACAACTTGGAATGGATTTCAGGCATGTCAGTGCCAAAGCAGATTTCAGAAAGAACTAAGTGGCTAAACAAAATTTTGAAAGAGCACAGTAAGAAAACAAGAATGCTTCCTTGAAATGGAACAGCAAATACAAAAAAAGTTTTAGTGTACGAGTACCTGGATGATACACCCGTTTTGCTATAGTGCAATGCTGAGAAATTTTAGGCTCTGTCCTTACTCCAGGCAGAGTGAAAACTCTGCATTTAAACAGCAATGCAACACATGCTGATAGTCAGCCATGTCCTCACAGCAGCATACCCAGATGATCCCTCGTTAAACCACAAGTCCTTATGTAGCTTTGAATGTGTAGAAGAGCTTGGATGCACTTCAAGATAAAGCCACATGCAACTTTTGTTACACCAAAGTCTTGTCTCAAATGCAAAAAGAAACAATGACAAGATATTGAAGGAAAACATGGACTGTAACTCTACCCACTATACATGCATATGTTTTAGACAGTTGGGGCAGGAGAGAAACATTACAGAAATTACAAACAAAGGAAAGGCAAATAAACAATGTTTTTTTACAAGAAAATTAAAAGGTTTTCTGTACAAGATCTTCACTTTGCAGTCATCATTTGTACGAACTCTGGAATAAAAAAAAGAAACTGTTAAACTGGGACCCTACCTTAGTTTCCTGAAAGCAATACATTAGACAACTGTCTCTAGACAAGGCTTTAAGTTGGAGTAAACTATGCTTATTAGATCGGATATTTATGCTAAACCCACGGCCTTTGAATACCAAGTATTCCTCCTCCCATTTATAGTCCATCTTAAAACCACAAGCTATTTCAGATTCAAATTACAGTTTATCTTTTAGACATGGGGAGCCATCCAACTTGGTTGTCAAGATATTGACATTTGAGCTATATACCAAATAAAGCAAGCCAAAACATCAAGGCCATTACATGAAATGTAAGGGTTCATTAAATTCAGAGGAGAAACTAGTCAACCATTAAGGTGGTGATAAGACTGGTCTAAAAGTTGATGCTTATCAAGAAACAGTCCACTCAGTAAATTTTAGATAGTTTAAATGGTGGACTAAGAAACAAGATGCACTGCCCCTAAATTAAGGCTAATTCATTTTTAAAATCCAAACCTCTCAGTAACACCCTTGTAAATTTATCACTACTACCTGAAAAGACCCATTCTAAAATTTAGTTTGATTCTCAACTTAATTCATAAGCATGTTTTTAAACACACATGAAAGTTTTTTGATTAATTACAAACATGGGCTATTTATAAAATTCAAAGCTTTTCAGTGTTCATTTGTAGAGTTAAAATCACAAATGAATGGCATTCGAATTCTACATCCATGCCAAACAAAGGAACATAAACATTAGTCATAACCCATTTGGTCAAGCCCTCAGATCAAAATTTGCCTAACACTAAAAATCTATGATTGCTCCAAATGAGCTTCATATTTAGTTGAAATTAGTAATATTACATTCTTAAATCTATGTTAAACATATGGATGTGAAAAATATTCTTTGGGTCAGGACACCCAGCAATGGTTACATGAAGTTGTAGACTTCTGGCAAACCTGTTAACACTAAACAGCAGACATTCCATCAGCAAGGACATTCAACAAAAACATACACAGGAATGTGTCATTGACAACTTGTCCCAAGTCTTTGAATACCAACAAATTGAGGAAGAATTGAAAGCTTAAATTTAGAAGCCTCTCCAGTCAAAGTTTAAGATGGAATAATTTAGTGCTGTAGACCTGGGGATAAAACAAAAACTTTCGTACAAATAGATTTAAAAAATGGCAACTTTTTGAATAGCAGGAAGCCTACCTTCATAGTTCACTTGACCATCACCATCAATATCTGCTTCTCTGATCATTTCATCAACTTCTTCATCTGTCAATTTTTCTCCAAGGTTTGTCATTACATGACGAAGTTCTGCAGCACTGATGTAACCATTACCATCCTGCAGGTCAAAATTAAGTGACAAGATTTTAACTTTCAAGCTCAACTCATGATAAAAAAGTTAACATGACAACCAAAGAGTCACAAGATGAAGTGAAGTAGCTCACAGGGTAGACAATATTTAAACCATGATAGTGGCAACATGCCTCAAAGTTAGAACAGAGTGCATTCTAGTCTGGACTGGGCCAGCGCAATGTAGACTGACCTGCACCAAATAACACTATGATAGCAATATACTTGAGGCAGCACTTTCAGCTGTAAGCTGAAGTGAAAGTCTTGTCCACAAAAGACGTACAGATCATTCAGTATGATTCAGGAGCTTGCCCACTGGCCAATATTATCCTCCAAAATTCCAAGTTTCTGGTTCTTATCACTGGCCATGAAATGCAATTGCTGATGACAAATTGGCTACTACACTCTTCATTGTAGGCACTGGGTACAGTGTTTTGGAATATCCTCAGGTGGTGGAAAAGTTTTCCATTCAAAAGCCAGAATGTAAATTTAGCCTCCATTAACAGTCTATATTCACTAGCTTCAGTGATCTGATGTGAAGCAATCTAATCCAGTTTATACTGACCCTAGGACTGCAGTAAAATGATTCAGATTTGATACTGTTATGAATGAGACCAAAATTATATGGAAGTCACACTGAGGCTGTGAAACACTGGCCTTGCCAAGGTTCCTGGGACAAATTGCCCTGAACTGATCCAGATAGTGAAATGCAATATTCTATTCACTATTGGAGGAAAATTTGTATCCCAGCAAACAGTGTCAAGTATTTAAATCAGAAATAGTATGTTCACCATACCTTATCAAACACTCTGAATGCTTCTCTGATTTCTTCCTCACTATCTGTATCTTTCATTTTTCTTGCCATCATTGTCAGAAATTCTGGAAAGTCAATTGTTCCATTTCCTGCCAAAAAATCAGGAGTTAGTAAAAACAGATGCACAACAATGAAAACACCTGGTACACAAAGTTTTTACTCCTTACCATCAGCATCAACCTCATTAATCATATCCTGTAGTTCTGCCTCAGTTGGATTCTGGCCTAGAGATCTCATCACTGTTCCAAGCTCCTTTGTTGTTATGGTGCCATCCCCATCTTTGTCGAAGAGTGAAAAGGCCTCTTTGAACTCTACAGCGAGAGGAAAAAGGAAAAATTTAGCTTTGTGAAGAGGCACGCTTACGTAGTAAGCGCCAAACATATTTGGATTGTCATGTTAAAGCATTTAGCTCAAAGTTAGTTACCCTAAACTAAACTAGAGTTTCAAGTGTCACTTTAACCAATGGCACAAGGACATGGTTGGAGATAAGCATCACTAGTTGATGAGTCAATAAAGTGGACATTTCCTAGATCTTAAAATCATTTGAATGTAAAAAAATATTAAAAATCCCAGCTTCAAAAAAATTAGTACTGCCAATCTAAATCTAACTTTGGCAACTACACAATTTTGACAGTTGTGCCAAATCAAGTGACCAGAGTATAACCCTGTAGCACACTATGAATCGTAATAAGTACAAACAAGGTTTCTGCTAATTAAAATGGCAATACAAGTCAGAAGTTAAGTGCAGCACCATCTCAATGCTCTTTCCTTAGAGGATGAGAGAGTTCTACCAGAGAAAAAAAAAATTCAGGTAATACCAATACATTTCAAGAATTCTGGATGTACTTGAACTTTAAAGATAGCAACTTATGTTATCAGAAGTGTAAATCATGCTTCAATAATTCATCTCCCTTCTACTGTACTTTGCTATCACCTATGACTTAGTACAGCTAAGTTCAAAAGTGCACAATACATAAAGTGGTCCAATTTAATTGAGAGCTTGCAATTTTGAATTAATCCACCACGACCTTCTCCAAGTAACCTGCTTATCAATTTAGCTTAAATCAAGGTCCAGCTCCACAACTTTCGTGCACTCCCTCCACTAGATTTCTGCATACTGTAATTTTCAGACCACAAGGAATTAATGTACAAATTCCTTTAGTATTTAAACTGCTAGGGCTTTCACCCACATGCTCTGGTATGCTTTCCTTAAATAAAAAGGGATCTTCAAAACAGAACAACTGCATATTTAGTGTTAATATTTAATACACTTACCAGCAATTTGCTCTTCTGTTAGTTGATCAGCCTAAAAATGTAGACAGTTACAGATTAGGCACCATTCATACATCAGGCCATAAAATCAACTGGTGAAGTCACAACCAGGCCAAAATGATTCATTTTCAGAACTGGACTAAAGTTCCATTCAATCTTTTTTTAAAAAAGTATCACGTTTATAAGAATCATTGATGCTGAAGCAATCTTACCAGAGGGCTTGCATAAGTCTCAAGACAAATTACACTGCCTTAAAAGCACTCCAGTTTCACACCAAGCAAACCACCTTAAATGGCAACGCCTTGCCAGCAACATTAAAACTAATACATTTCTGGGACACCAAGTTTATTGCAAGCTGAAGCCAGTATTACAGGTGAACACTATACTTCAAGTAAAACCCATTACTGGCCCTCACTTCTATTTAAAAGTGGTTACAAAGAAATGTTTGTAATGAAACTGAAGATTTAATGGCTACATGTAAAGATAAACAGCATTTTAAAAAAAACTGATTCGACCAAGCTATGGGCAATATCGACATTGATTTAAAACCTCAGTTGAGATGCCGCCTGATTCAGTAATATTGAATGCAAGTGGTTCTTTCATTGTGCATCCACACAAGTCAAAAATCCAAAAGGACAAGCAGCCAATAATTGGGCGAGGGATTAAAAAACGATAAACCAAAAGCAGCAGTAGCAGGGGAAGGGCTCAAATTCCACAAAACCTCAATGCGGGCGATCCCACCGTAAAACCATTGAGTTTCCGCTCCAATGGGAAAAAAAACGACAGTTTTTCAGCAAGAAAATTAAATCGGGAGCGGAAAAATGTCACAGGGTGTACAACGCCTATAGGCACAATACCTCCCCCGATACAGCTTAAAAAGAAAAGAAAAAAAAACCAACGCGGAAGAGCAAGTTAAAGACGGCGACAGCTTTCAAATCCCAGTTGTCGCCAACGGGTAGAGAGCGCCATCGGCAAGTGGCACTCGTTGAGGAGAGACTCTCCCATCCTAGAGCCTGCAGTTTGCTCTCCTCTTACTGCACTGCGCGCCTCCAGCCGGAAGTGCCGATAATTTAAAATCGGCCATCTCCGGCCGGGAGGCAGGCAACGCTCTCCATTCTCCATCCTCTCTTCCCCCCCCCCCCCCCCCGAGCTGGCAGCTATTAAACCTTCGACACCCGAGGATCGGTGGGGGTGGGGGAGGAAGTGGCCCCGCTCGCCTCACGTGCACCCCCTCCTCCTCCTCGGCAGCGGTTACCGCGCGGGCTCGCGCTACCTGCCCACGCCCCCCCCCCCAAACCCTGGCCGCGAGACGCTAACGGTCCAAACCGCCGCCGCTTCAAATCAGCGGCTTCAAACGCCAAAGGGGCGGAGGCGGCGAGAGGAATCCGGGCTCAGCGGGAGAGAGAGAAAACAAAAAGGGCAGCGCGGAATCAGGTGAGGTCACCGCCAGACAAAAGACTGAGCGGGAGGGAATGATTGAACATATTTCGGAGGACGGAAGAAAGAAGGGGCGATAGAAAAAAGTGACAACCTTCTCCTTCATCACCCTAGAGCGAGAGAAAGGGGCGAGGAAAAGAAACCACTACCATTGCCGGATATACTACGACTTCTCCCACCCATCCCCCCCCGAGCAGACTAAAACTGAGGAAAAAAAAACTAAAATAAAAGCCTTAATCGGGTGTTTGAGGGCGGCGCAACGGCTAAGTGGGCCACGCTGCACCGGTTCTCGGCCACCCTGTTCCATTCTCCCGATAGTGGGGGAATAAAACCAATCCAAAATTCCACCTGCCGTCTCATCCAGCGGAGAGCAGTGGTGTGTGTATGTGGGGTGGTGGAAAATAAACGTGCCAGAAGAGCAAAGAATAAATCCAGTCGACTCCTTAGGAAGATCCAGTGGAAGGTGAAACGGCACTCACCATTTTTGCACCGTTTTGAACTGGCTGCCGATCGCCTGAACCAAGGCTGAAGTCCTCTCCTCCCTGGCCACCACTGACTATAAACACCCCGCTCACAGCGACTGCTTAACACCGCTGTGCTACCGTATCCCTCCGCTTGGCCACGCCCACCGCGCTCTCCGCGGATCGCCCCTCCCTTTCTCACCCCATCAGCATGAAAAAGGTCCTTGGCCCCACCCCCATCCCATCTCCGGGAGGCTTAAAAGCAAATTTCCCCATCCCCCAACCTTTAGAATGAACCGGTGATTTAGTCACGCCAGCCGCCCTCATTCTCCACCCCGAGTTATCCCCGTTTTGGGAGGGGATTATTTTCTTCTGCCCCCGCGGAGGCAGATGCAGCCCGCGTGGCGGTGGCAGCTCGGGTCCCTCTGTGGCAGCGCTGATTGGTTGGGCTGTACCTGCAATGCGTCAGTACAAGGCGGCGTCGCGCTGCTGGCTGACGGGCGTGCGCTCCCAGTTTCTCCGTTATTCGGATCGCTTCAATCGGCGGTGCGCATACATAAACTGGGTGGAGGAGGGAATAGAAGTGGGGGAGGTGGTTCTCTGCTTAGCGCAGCACGGTGCGGTTCAGCGCATTACGGCGCTTGGTCTGGCAAGCCTAGGTAGGGGGAAAAAAGACGGACGGGGCAGAATAGCTGATCTTTACAAGCAGCCTACAGCAATAGCACATCAGATAGGCGCTCGACTTCTGCTGGCCCCAGCTTCCTGCTTGCTTGTCATCTTTCTTGCATCAGGACAAAGCTTCTTGTTCCCATTATCTTTGTAGTTCTCTGCAATTGTTCTGATTTCCGTTTCTCGCACACACGTAGCATCAGTTGTTGAACCGAGCGTTTGTTATTAATCTCCCACCTGTGTGTCAAAGTTTCTAGTTATTCCTTGAGTGAGTTTTAACTTATGCGTTGGCTGTTTCTGTCAAGGGTTTGGTTGGACACCCCAATCGAACAGCACATTTTTCGTAGGAAAACTGCTATCGATGGTTATTTTCTAATGGTCGTTACTTTGGATTGTGACTTTAGGTTGTTTGGCGCACGTGTGCCTTACTGAATATATGAATTTACTATGACCAATTATTGTCAGACTATACTTGTTAGCTTTGTCATTCCTTCACAATTATAAGTATATTTTAATATAAAAGGTCTCCTGCATTGCTTTAAATTATTTTTACTATTTAGTATCCAACGAAACTTGACTTTTAACATTGCAAGCTTCACATTTAATTTTTGAGCATTTTGAGTTTATTTTCATATTGCAGCATGCAAGTTATGCAATACTGCAGTTAATAGAATTCCAAAATTTCAAGATTTCTCTATTTTTGTGCGCGTATATAGTGTTCTATGGGTATCCAAGTTTGTGGTGCCATTTAATCTTTTAATTTTGCACAATTTCTCACTGTGTATCTACACAGTATACACTTTTTTTACATATATATGCTATATATTTCAGAACATGGTTATCCACAGATTGCATTTCTTGTGAGGTGGAGAAATATGTCTGAGAAATATATAGATCTGGCAATGGAACATTTTTTTTAATAGCTTGAGGCCCAAGTGCATTGTATAGATTATTTTTGGGTTGCAGACATGGGAACAAAATATTTTTGGCACAATTAAAACTGCATATGCAATATTTACCTTAATATTTCCTCCTTTCCTTCAGTTATGTTGTTACTTTATTAGACAGCTGCACAAAATCATTAACTTATTAAAAGAATGGGGTAGAAGAAATGTGTTAGGGTATCAGCTTACTTCCTATAATTATAATGTCATCAGACTTAATTAGCTACTGGTATTAGTACAGGGGAAAAAAATCACACTTGAGACCACATTGTTGTGTGATGCTTTTAATTCATTACTTAAATCACAACAAATATAACCAAGTAGTTCCTTGTAGTTCAAAATGGTCTCCACTCACTTGCAGAATACAATTTATAACGTATTTGTATTAGTGTTTGTCACAGTTGCAGAAGAACTAAGTGCACAAAAATCAGTTGGGTGATTATATGAAACTATATCCGTAGCTCCCGATGCGGTCTCCTCTACACTGGGGAGACTGGATGCCTCCTAGCAGAGCGCTTTAGGGAACATCTCCGGGGCACCCGCACCAATCAACCACACCACCGTGTGGCCCAACATTTCAACTCTACCTCCCACTCTGCCGAGGACATGGATGTCCTGGGCCACCTTCACCGCTGCTCCCTCACCACCAGACGCTTGGAGGACGAACATCTCATCTTCCGCCTCAGAACACTTCCTCCCACTTATCTCTCCACCCTTCAGGCTCTCTGCCTGTATTCGGCTTTTGCCCGAAATGTTGATTTTACTGCTCCCTGGATGCTGCCTGAACTGCTGTGCTCTTCCAACACCACTAATCCGGAATATGAAACTTCACATCAATTTTGGGCAATAAGTAGTAGCTCTAAATAAGGACCAGGAATCGGCACAGGAGTGGTGAGTTAAAGGACTTACTCCTGTGCTGTATTATATAATTGCATTGATTAAAGTTTTATTAAAAATCCAATGCTAGCATTGGTCAGCTTTTCATCATTTAAACAAACATATAATTATGTCATTAGTGTTTAAGTTCCAGTTTTGGTGCAAATGCCAGTCTTTGATCAATGTCTATAAATGGCACACCAGGGTTACAGTGCTAACAGTGACAGTCTTAACCTAACTAAGAATAAATGCAATGCTCGCATCTTTAAGCATGCACTTTGTCAGAAGATTTAATGTTATAAGAGAATGAGTAAGATATCCAGTAGATTGTCAGAACTTTTAAAGACTAGTTTTACACTAGTTTGGAGTAACAACATAAAACTAGATGTCAGAAGAAATTTGCATATTGATTTAGTTTATTCATTTTGTGGGATGTGGGCATCGCTGGCTGGGCAACATGATTGCCCATCCCTAGTTACCCTTGAGAAGGTGGTGATGAGCTGCCTTCTTGTACTGCTGCAGTGCAGTTGACCCACTATGCCATTAGGGAGGGATTTCCAGGATCTTGACCTAGCGACAGTGAAGGAACAGCAATGTATTTCCAAGTCAGCATGGTGAGTGACTTGGAGGGGAACTTGAAGGTGATGGTGTCCCCATATATTTATTGCCCTTCTAGATGGAAGTGGTTGTGGATCTAGAAGGTGCTATCTGAGGAGCTTTGGTCAATTTCTGCAGTGCATTTTGTAGATAGTACACACTGCTGCTACTGAGTTTTGGTGGTGTAGGGGGTGGATGCTTGTGGATGCAGTGCCAATTAAGTGGGCTTCTTTGTCCTGATCGTGTCAAGCTTCTTGAGTGTTGTTGGGGCTGCACTCATCCAGGCAAGTGGGGAGTATTTCATCACACTACTGACTTGTGCCTTGTAGGTGGTGAACAGGCTTTGGCGAGTCAAAAGGTGGGTTACTTGGTGTATTATTTGTAGACTCTGGCTCTTCTAGCTACTGCATTTATGTGGTGAATCCAGTTGAGTTTCTGATCAATGATAACTCCTAGGATGATGATAGTGGGGGATTCCATGATGAAAACACCTTTGAATGTCAAGGGGTGGTGATGGCCATAACCTGGCATTTGTGTGGCACGAATGTTACTTCTCACTTGTCAGTCCAAACCTGGATAATATCCAGATCTTGATGCATTCAGACACAGACTGCTTCAGTGTCTGAGGAGTCATGAATGATGTTAAACATTATGCAATCACAAGCAAATATTCCCACTTCTGACCTCATGATGGAAGGAAGGTAACTGTTGAAGCACCCGAAGATGGTTGGGCCTAGGGCACTATCCTGAGGAACTCCTGCAGAGATGTCCTGGACTTGGGATGACTGACCTCCAGCAACCATGACCATCTTCCTAATTGACAGTTATGATTCTAACCATAGTCAGAGTTTTCCCAAATACCCGTTGGTTCCAGTTTTGCTAGGGCTCCGTGATGCCACATTTGGTCGAATGCAGCCTTGTTGTCAAAGGCTGTAACTCATCTGTGGAATTCAACTCTTTTGTCCATGTTTGAACCAAGGCTGTAATGAGGTCAAGAGTTGAGTGGCACTGGCAGAACCCAAAGTGGGTGTCACTGAGCAGGTTATTGCTGAGCAGGTCTTGCTTGATAGTACTGTTGATGACACTTTCCACAAAGTCAGAGAGATGTACAGCATGGAAACAGACCCTTCAGTCCAAGTTGTCCATGCCAGATATCCTAACCTAATCTAGTCCTATTTTCCAGCACTTGGCCCATATCTGTCTAAATTATATACCCATCCAGATGCCTTTTAAATGTTGTAATTGTACCAGCCTCCACCACTTCCTCTGGCAGCTCATTCCATACATGCACTACCCTCTGCCTGAAAATGTTGCCCCTTGGGTCCCTTTTAAATCTTTCCCCTCTCACCCTAAATCAATGCCCTCTAGTCCTGGACTCCCCCATCCCCAGGGAAAAGACCTTGCTTATTTATCGTATCCATGCCCTCCATGATTTTATAAACCTCTACAAGGTCATCCCTCAGCTTCTGATGCTCCAGGGAAAACAGCCCCAGCCTATTCAGCCTCTTGCTATAGCTCAAATCCTCCAACCCTGACAACATCCTTGTAAATCTTTTCTGAACCGTTCCAAATTTCACAAGATTCTTCCAATAGGAAGGAGACCAGAATTGCATGGAATATTCTAAAAGTGGCCTAACCAATGTCATGTACAGCTGCAACATGACCTCCCAATTGCTGTATTATCTGGACATTAAATTGAAGTTGTACTGCCATTATATAATAAGTCTGTAACTGATAAAATAATTAAACTTTAATATCACAGTAGCTAGTCAAGGTACTGTGCCAGAGGTGCCCTTCCATTTGGAGTACCATACTAAAAGTCTTCTTTACATGATTGACCCAACTGTATCATTTATTGGCAAGTCCAAAGACCAAAGTGTCAGTCAGTTAAAACAGAGATGAAGAAGTTTTTTTTGTGTCAAAGGATAATAGATTTTGAGGAATTACTTACTGCCAAGGCTCTGGAGGCTGATATTAGGTATATCCAAGTCTGAGGTAGATAAATCTTTAATTAGTAAAGAAACCAAAGGTATGAGGAAAAGACAAATTAGAGTTAAGGATCGTCAGATCAACCATAATCTTGATGAATGGTGGAACAGAGCCTGAATGGCCTACTTCTGCTCCAACAGCCAATGGTTTTTTGGGTGTGCACAATGTCTGCCTTTTCAGATTTGAGTTTTTTTTCTCTTTTGGAGTCATTAATGTGTAGAATTCTCTTCCGCAGAATATAGTGGAGGCTGAGTCATTGAATATACTCAAGACTTGAATTAGGTAGATATTTGACCAAAGGTAGAATCAATGGTTATGGGGACCAGGCAGGAATGTGGAGTGGAGGCCACAAACAAGATCAGCCATCAAATAGCAGAGCAGGCTCAAATGGCCAACTGTTCTTAATTCTTGTTTTCAGAGGCACAAGTTTATATAACCAACTAATTTACTCTTACTTTCAAAAGAATAAAGTGCAGTATTATGGATATCTTTATGAATATTTCAAATAAATGAAAATGTACATTCATCACGACTGAGGTGACTTAAACCATTCAGTATTTTTTTGACAGATACATCTTGCAGAACATTTCTGATTATTCAATTCTGCATTTCATCAAAGGCAGACATTGAGACACTCAAGTCCTGTACCACACCAATCAAACAGGTTTGCAGAAATGACAATATTTGGTTACGTTAATGTAAAACCAAATTAAATCTACAACAAATATCTTCTGATTCAAAAGCTGGATGTTTTATAATATTTATAAATATAATTCAGTTGCATTTGTCATGAAACATATTTATTTAAGTTGCTGAGTTTTTAAATTTTTTTAAATTTGCCCACCTGGGGAAGTGCTGGTTTTGAATAAGTAAATGCATCTTCTAAGTTGGATTGGGTGTATCATTTTAAACATCATTATACTTTGAACATATGTATTTTTAAAAAGAGCAATTCGAAATAATTCAGTGAAATGCTATCTCAGTAATATGCATACTACTTTGTCGAAAGTAAAGTGCTGAAAATGTTGTAAACTTGTAAAATTCTAATAAAATGCGACATTGAATCCAAACCCAAGAAGTGAAATTCTTTCGGCAAATGAAGAACGTAAGACTAACAATAACAGCAAATATGTCACTGAGGTATTTATTACTTATCTACTCGCTTTACAATATATTATTGAACTAGAGGCGAACTTGCCCACATGTGTTCAGTTTCGGGGGAGGTGTTTGTTACCGTGAGTCAGTGGTGCAATGCAGTAACTAGGGTGGAAACGTCACGCATGCGCAGTGGCAGTGGAAAGTGTCTGCCGTGTAAACAGTGGGCAGCTTCGTGGATCAGGACTTCCAGTTAGGAAAGTAGGGAAGTAGAGAGACCATAATTCGCAAGCTGATGAGTTTCACTGTATTTCTACACCATGTAAATAAAGTCCAACCAGGACAGCCCATAGCGTATTCTAACTACTCCTACCAGGAAGAACGGACTCTCTCTGTCTGCACCAGGAGGAGAAACTGTAAGCAGACCTAGTGAACTAAAGGTTTGAACTGCCAGACAGCAGACAGGACAGCGTTTATACAAAAAGACTTTTGTGTCACGGACGCTGCAACTGAGGCAAGCCAGTGTTTAAAAGGGTACCCTCCTCCCGAAAAGGGAACTATTAAAAGGGATGCCTCTAAATAACAAAATCCGTAAGGATGCGCCCCACATGGTGGGACAAAACTAAAATAAGTCAAATGCAAGAAACAAGATTTAAAAAGGCAAAAGTGAAATTTAAAATGGAGGCTGCGACGTGTTTGCTGAGGAATGTTTACAAGCTAGAAAACCTGATACAGCAAAAACTAAGCAGATGCGAAAACTGCAGGTCAATAAGCTTGAGGGAAAAGTTAAGTCCTTAAGGATACTGATTTCATGAGATTAGGTGACTAACACAGTAATAGACTCTGTAAATTAATATATAGCTCAATACAGAGGATTGAAGGAATCAAAATACTGGCTACATTTTGGCTCGGTGGAGACGTCTGCAAATCAGACGTTATGGTTTTAAGCCTCACCTGCGATACTGGAGCACGTCCAATCAATTGTCATGCATCCTGTAGTGCAAGCTAGCACATCGTAGCCTCATATGTGACTTTTTCTATTAGTTTATTAGTGTACCATCCATTCTATTAAGATGGGAGACTATGACTGCAGGAGCTGGAGACTGCAGCGGCTAATTAACACTATGTATTCCAACTGCAGAGGTAGGCAGTATTACAACGTGGGGAAATGTGCTCATCTAACGTTAAAACATATGAAGAGGAAACAATAGCAATCATTTGTTCATTTCAGCTCAATACACATTAAATAAGAAATGACGGACATTTTCAAAAACTGCCTGAGTGCATACTGACTCTTACATATTCATCACATCCATTTAGCCTTACTTTTTCATTAGATTAAAACGACATGTTTTATGATACATTCAATTTCATTGAATAACAAAATTGTGAATAGCAACTAATCAGATTGCTTAATTGAAATGAACTTTTTAACCTTGAATACCAGTTAATATTTGTCATGTATCAAATATATTTCCCAACAAGATATAAACACCATCCATCAGGCAGATGTCAATCGAAGGTATTTTCAATAGCAAGATGGACTGCTTATTTTGGAACATTAAGATTTGTGTTTGGAGAACACGTCTTCCAAGCCTAATAGTCATCAAAGGAAAGCAGTAGTTTATAGACACCAACTGCAGAAAATGCTGGAGAAACTCAACAAATGTGGCAACATCATGGGAGAGAGAAACCAGGGTTAATGTTTCGAGTCTAATGTGGTTCTTTTTCTGAACTTCCAGAGGGGAGCTATATCAGACTTGAACACCTGTTTTTCTCTTCAAGGATGCTGCCAGACCTGCTGAGTTTCTCCAGCATTCTGTATGTCTGTATTGGATTACCAGTATCCACAGTATTTTGCATTCAATTTTCTGACCTCCCCTTTCAGTTGAACTGTTCCAAACAGGTTTTTTTTGCATTTGGTTAATCATGAGACACAGTCACACAAGGCTGCAGACAGTCTTTAACAACAGAACATTCTTTTTACACCAAAAATAAAAACACAGGGCTATATGTACATAAAAGACAGTTAAAATATTTCAAAGCAAGCACCAGAACAAGTTTCAATCTGTTTCCCAGTATCATTCATTACAGAGACCAAATCCCACAGAATTTTCACTCCTATCACAGCTTTAAAATATTTACTTAACTGACTTTCCCTAGTTTCTTTGTCTTGGAGACAATTTTGTCATTCCTATCTGAGTCTGTGGTATGAACCTCACATAAATCTGATGGCCTGAAGGGTATAGGGAGAAAGTGGAAAAGGGCTACTGAATTGAATTATCCACAATGATCAGACTGAATGGAAGAGCAGGGTCAAAGGGCTGAAAGATCTACTTTTGCTCCTATTTTCCACGCTTCTATGTTAAGCAAATTTCTTTGGGTTAAATTTGTAAGGATGTTTGTTTAATGGGTAACATCATGTAGCCAAAGATGCTTTTTCTGGCCTATTCACACAAATCAATTTATGAGTCTGCAATAGCTTTTGTAGAACAGAAGTCTGTGGATGCTGGAGATCTGAAACATAAACATTAATTGTTGGAGAAACTCAGCAGGTCTGCAGCATCTGTGGGAGGAAACAGGGTTAATGTTTTGAGTCCAGTGACTGTTCGTCAGAACTGCTTTTGTAGTTTTTGTACGTCATTTTGATAGCTTTCTGGAAGATGGCATTATATTCTATTTAACTTTTTATGCTCATCCATTACCCAATTTGATTGCCAGAGAATCAAGCTTTCAGTTAAAAAATTCTGAATTATTTTCCAATTACAAATATGCAAAAGTAATTGGAAGTAGACCCTTTGACCTACTAAGATGTTGGCTGATATTTGTTCTAATATTTTTATTTCTAGTACTACTGTAAGTACAATTTTTACCTGACTGCTCTACCTGTTGTAATATCTCTTTAACTAGTCACCATGACACACTCACTGATTTTCCTTCCGTTTAGAGTACTAACAAGGTAATTCATATTATTGAGTTTCCTTTTTAATTTGATATATTTCAGCAAACCTTACTTTTAATGGTTCCCCAGAGACAGGTAATATTATTAACGTCTGTCCCCTGCAAAAAAATTCAGAATTTCAGCCTTTTAATCTGCTGTAGTTTTCATTATATATTCAGCACTTCAAATACTGTTGGCCAGCTCTCACATTTTGGTTAGTTTATGTTTGAAACTTGAAACATGGGTCAGAAATATGGTCATTGAGCTTTGGTTTATGAATTTTTTCTGTAATCAATTTAAATGGTCCTCCCACCTCATGTCCACGTATTAGTTCAAAAGGACTGAATTTGGTTGACCCATAAGGGACATCCCTAACAGCAAACGTTATCAAGGGAATCTCCTTTACTCAATTATTGTGACATTCCTGACAATAAACTCTAATCATGGTCTTCAAAGTTTGATGTCATCACCTCTTTGAGATTGTGGATGAAAAGCTGAAGATATGAATTATTTTTTACTCTAACTGTTCATAACTTCTTTAAATATTTATGATTACAATAAGGTTTAAATGTTATTCCTTTGGGTAATGCTTATCTTGTAAAAAAAATTGATCCAACATTTCCAACACCATTTTTTCTCCCAAGTGCACTGTTTTGGGAAAAATTGTTGAAATATCCATAATTACTTCTATTAGTTTTTCAACCTCTCTCAGTGAGGCCAATAGTTTGAACCAGCCAGGTCACTCCCCAGGCCAAAATCAATTCCTTCTAAGGAATTTGTTGCACTACTGCAACTTGAGCATCTCCACTGACTACTAGGGAAGTGATTGCTGGGCCCCTTGCTGAGATATTTGTATCATTGATAGTCACAGGTGAGATGCAGGAAGACTGGAGGTTGGCTAACATGGTGCCACTGTTTAAGAAGGATGGTAAGGACAAGCCAAGGAACTATAGACTGGTGACCCTGACTTCGGTGATGGGCAAGTTGTTAGAGGGAATCCTAAGGGGCAGGATGTACATATTTGGAAAGGCAAGGACTGATTAGGGATAGTCAACATGGTTTTGTGCCTGGGAAATCATGTCTCACAAACTTGATTGAGTTTTTTGAAGAAGTAACAAAGAGGATTGATGAGGGCAGAACGGTGGATGTGATCTATATGGACTTCAGTAAGGTGTTTGACAAGGTTCCCTATGGGAGACTGGTTAGCAAGGTTAGATCTCATGGAATACAGGGAGAACTAGCCATTTGGATACAGAACTGGCTCAAAGGTAGAAGACAAAGGATAGTGGTGGAGGATTGTTTTTCAGACTGGAGGCCCATGACCTGTGGAGCGCCACAAGGATTGGTGCTGGGTCCACTTTTTTTCGTCATTTATGTAAATGGTTTGGATGTGAGCATAAGAGGTATTGTTGGTAAGTTTGCAGATGACACCAAAATTGGAGTTGTAGTGGACAGCAAAGAAGGTTACCTCAGAGTAAAACGGGATCTGGACCAGATTGGCCAATGGGGTGAGAAGTGGCAGACAGAGTTTAATTTAGATAAATGTGAGGTGCTGCATTTTGGAAAAGCAAATCTTAGCAGGACTTATACACTTAATGGTAAGGTCCTGGGGAGTGTTGCTGAACAAAGAGACCTTGGAGTGCTCCTTGAAAGTGGAATCAAGGGTAGATAGGATAGTGAAGAAGGTGTTTGGTATGGGAGGTCATGTTGCAGCTGGATATTGGTTAGGTCACTTTTGGAATATTGTGTGCAATTCTGGTTTCCTTCCTATCGGAAAGATGTTATGAAAATTGAAAGAGTTCAGAAAAGATTTACAAGTATGTGGCCAGGGTTGGAGGATTTGAGCTAGAGGGAGAGGTTGAACAAGCTGGGGTTGCTCTCCCTGGAGCGTGGGAGGCTGAGGGGTGACCTTGTAGAGGTTTATAAAATCATGAGGGACAAGAATAGGATAAATAGACAAAGTGTCTTCCCTGGAGTGGGGGAGTTCAGAACTAGAGGGCATAGGTTTAGGGTGAGAGTGGAAAGATATAAAAGGGACCCAAAAGGGGCAACATTTTCACGCAGAGGGTGGTACATGTATGGAATGAGCTGCCAGAGGAAGTGGTAGAGGCTGGTATGATTGCAACATTTAAAAGGCATCTGATGGATATATAAATAGGAAGTGTTTGGAGGGATATAGGCCAGGTACTGGCTGGTTGGACTAGATTAAGTTGGGATATCTAGTCGGCATGGATGAGTTAGACCGAAGGGTCTGTTTCCGTGCTGTATATCTCTATGATTCCAATTCACTCTTTTAATCCAACTTTATAAATTGGGACCAGTTTTTAACCCCCATTAAGATATGACAGGAGAGAATTAGTCCTCTCCACTATGTGCAAACTGAACAAGGCACAAGTCAAGGCTGTGGTGGGTGGGGCAGGTGTGGTGTGACAGCGTGGAGAAAATCAGGACAATGCAGAACCAACATACTGTTGTCAGTTTCTGAAGTAATTAAAGTCAATATAGGGACCGCAAGGTTGTCAAGTGCCTAAATGGAAAATATTATATTGTTTCTCAAGCTGCTTTGTGCTTCATTGGAACTTAGCAGCAAATACTGATCAGAAGTATTAGCATGAGAGGAGGATAGTTTATTGAAATGGCAAGCAATTGGAAAGTCAGGGTCATTCCTGAAGACAGAGAGGAGGTGTTTCTGCAAAATGGCCACCTGGTTTGCATTTGGTCTTGTCAATGTAAAGGAGACTGCATTGTGAACAGTGAATAGTCTAAATTGAAAGAAATGTAAGTACAGCCCTATTTCACCTGGACGGAGCGTTTGGGAAATGAGGAGAGAGGAAATGAATGTGCAAGTGTTATGCATTCTGTGATTGCATGGGAAGGTGCCATAGTGGAGCGAGGAAACTCTATAAGTGGTGGAGGAGTGGGCCATAGTGTCACGGAGAGAACGGTCCCTGTGGAACGCTGACCTTAGTGGTGAAGTGACAATGTGTTTGGTTGTGTCATTTTGCTGGAGGCGGCGGAAATACTGGTGGATGATCCTTTCAATGTGGAAACTAGTGAGGCAGAAAGTAAGGAAAATGGGAACTGGGAAGGAGGGGAAAGAGGGAGGGCAGAAGTGCAGGAGATGGGTCAGAAGGCCCTGTCAACCACAATGGGGGGTGGAGTCCTCAGTTGAGGAAAAAGGATGATATGTCAGAAGCATCCTGGCTTTATCATCAGAACAGATACAATGGAGACTGAGAATCTTGGAGA
>NW_025212241.1:0-3752 GCF_004010195.1 Chiloscyllium plagiosum
GGGAGTTGAGTGGAAAAGTGTGGTGCTGAAAAAGCTCAGCAGGTCAGTCCTGAACCATCGATTCTCCTGGCTGACCTGCTGTGCTTCTCCAGCTCCACACTTTGTAACTCTGCCTCTCCAGCATCTGCAGTCCTCACTTTCTCACACCGATAAATGAGTCTGGGTTGACTGACTGGCGATTTTAATGTACAGCAAAATCCCAGTCCGAGAATTACAGAAGGTTTGCATCACAGATGGAGTACTTTCTGCCATTCATTCCCCTCCCCCATTAAATAATCCTGGTCCGGTTCAGGATCCTCAGGATTGGCCCCTGAATGGCCTCACTGACTATCCTTTCTGTGGAGACCTCTTCTCCACCCTGTCTCAGACTTGGTATCACATGCTGTCCCTCCCTCCATCTCTCTCTGACAACCGCACTTCCTTTCTCCACCAACTCCAAAGCCCCATCAAACACTCTCCCTGTCTCTGGCTGTCCCACTCCCTCCGTGCCTCCCACTCTCCCCCTTCCCATGCAGACTCACTGCCCCTGGGCTGGAGGACATAATGCAGAGACTAACTCGCCTTTTGACTGACCGCTGTAATGCATAGCAAAATCGCACTCTAAAACCATCGCCAAGTACACACACTGTCCTTCTCCATCTATATATGTCCTTCTCACTCTCTCTCTCTCTCTCTGTCTGGCTCACTCTGTCCTTTTCTCACTCCACCTCCTTGACTCTTACTGTCCATTTCTCTCTTTCCTCTTTCTCCATCTCCACTCTCTCCATGTCTCTTTCTCTTTTTGTCACTCTCCCTTTCTCTTTCTCTATTTCTCTAATTCAGACTCACTCAGAAAGGTACTTCATGGTCCTTCCATTCACCCCCTCCCCACAATCGGTGTAAATCCTGGGAGAGACCAGCCACTGAGGCAAGCTCTTCCCAATGCCCCTTCCCCAAGTCACTGGGACAGAGCAGAGGGCTCCAGGGAGAAAGAGGGAGAGAAACTACAGGAGAGAAAGAGAGATGGACGGACAGACAGTGAGAGGGAGGGAGAGAACAAGAGAAAGACAGGCAGGCAGAGAGGGGGTGAGAAAGTGAGAAGAACTGAGAGAGAGATCAGGACAGAGAGAGAGAGAGATAGAGAGAGAGAGTGGAACTCCAGGAAGAGAAATACAATGTCAGGCAGATACAAGGTGAAAATGGGGAGAAAGACAGGGAGAGAAGTTCAGGCAGGCAGCAAGACGGAAATCCCAGGGAGAGAGATAGCACAGAGAGAGAGAGGAGTTGCAACAGCAGAGAGATAGAGCTGAGATAGTGGGGTGGTGGTGGGGGCTGTGATATGGCTAGAATGATGTACAGACAGGAATAGCAAGATCCCACAGAGCTGAGAGACAGATGCCGAGAGAGATGAGCAAGGTCTTAGTTTTGTGAAAGACTGAATGATTAAGCATTACTGAAAAACCTGGTGAGGTGACAAAGGGGGACAATGATAGCCTTTCGGAGGTTGGTGTTTATTAGAGTTTGTATCGACAGTCTGAATGTTTGAGCACTTATTCAAGGGCATGCAGGTAGCTGCCAGATGAAGTGATGGGGGCTGGTACAATTGTGACATTTAAAAGGCATCAGGATGAGTATGTGAATAGGAAGGGTTCAGAGGGACATCAGCCAAGTGCTTGCAAATGGAATGAAATGAGATGAGAATACCTGGTTGGTATGGACGAGTTGGACAGGAGGGTCAGGTTCCAAGCTGTGCATCTCTGTGACTCTGTGCCTCTGAACAGTCGATTGCAGAGAGTTTCAGACAGGGCTTGGTTTTATGTGTCTCTCTCATGCTTCCTCAGAATCTGCAAACCCTGTGTCTCCAAATTTCCACAAGACTCTATGAAATAGAAAAAAAGAGGGTCAGTACTGAGGGAGTGCTGCACTGTCAGAGGGTCAGTACTGAGGGAGTGCTGCACTGTCGGTGGGTCAGTACTGAGGGAGTGCTGCACTTTCGGAGGGTCAGTACTGAGTGAGAGCTGCACTGTCAGAGGGTCAACACTGAGGGAGTGCTGCACTGTCAGAGGGTCAGTACTGAGGGAGAGCTGCACTGTCAGAGGGTCAGTACTGAGGGAGAGCTGCACTGTCAGGGAGTCAGTACTGAGGGAATGCTGCACTATCAGGGGGCAGTACTAAGGGAGTGTTGCACTGTTAGACGGTCAGTACTGAGGGAGTGTTGCACTGTCAGGGGGTCAGTACTGAGAGGGAGCTGCACTGTCAGATGGTCAGTATTGCGGGAATGCTGCACTGTCAGAGGGTCTGTACTGAGAGAGTGCTGCACTGTCAGAGGGTCAGTGCTGAGGGAGTGTTGCACTGTCAGAGGATCAGTGCTGAGTGAGTGCTGCACTGTCAGAGGGTCAGTACTGAGGGAATGCACACTGTCAGAGGGGCATTACAGAGGGAGTGCTGCACTGTCAGAGGGTCAGTACTGAAGGAGAGCTGCACTGTCAGAGGGTAAGTACTGAGGGAGAGTTGCACTGTCAGAGGGTCAGTATTGCGGGATTGCTGCACTGTCAGAGGGTCAGTGTGCAGTGAGTGCAGCATTGTCAGAGGATCTGTGTGGAAGGAGTGCAACATTGTCAGAGGGTCAGTGTGGAGGGAGTGCAGCATTGTCAGAGAGTCAGGACGGAGGGATGGCTGTGCAGTGAGAGGGTCAATAATGATGAAGTGCGCACTCTCTGACGGTCAGTACTAATGGATTGCCATGCTGTCAGAGTATCGCACTGTGAGAGGGTTACTACTGAATTAGCGCTGCACAATGAATGGGTTAGAACTGAGGGAGCACCGCACTCTGAGGGGGTTAGTACTGAAGGACCACGGCGCTGTGAGGGGGTCAGCATTGAGGGAGCACCAAACTATGTGTCGGACAGTCAGTACTGAGTGCTTGCTGCATTTCCAGAGTGTTAGTACTGAGAGAGTGATGAACTGTCAAAGGTTCATTACTGAGGGAGCGCTACACGGTCAGTGTGTCAGTTCTGAGGGAGTGTTGTTTCAGAGGGTCAGTACTGAGGGAGTGATGGACTGTCAAAGGGTCATTACTGAGGGAGCGCTATACGGTCAGTGTGTCAGTTCAGAGGGAGTGTTGTTTGAGAAGGTCAGTACTGAGGGAGCGCTGCACTGTCAAAGCATCAGTATTGAGAGAGTTATAAACTGCCGCAGGGTCAGTACCGAGGCAATGCTGGACGATCAGAAGTGCAGGAATAAGCAGTGCCGCGCTGTCAGAGGGTCAGTACTGAGGGAGTGCTGCACTGTCTTGGTGTCAGTATATTTGGAGATCTGCACTGCCGAAGGGACAGGACTGAGGCATTGCTGGACTGTCAGACGCGCAGGAATGAGGCAGTGCCGCACTGCCAGAGTGATAGTACTGAGGGAGTTCTGTTCTGTCGAAGGGTCAGTACTGAAAAAATGCCACGATATCGGAAGGTCAGTACCGAGGGAGTGCTGCACTGTCAGAGGGTCAGTACTGAGGGAGTGCTGCACTGCCAGAGTGTCTGTACTGTGGGAGAGCTGCATTGTTGGATGGTCAGTTCTGAGGGTGCACTGCACTGTCAGATGGTCAGTACTGAGGGAGCACTGAACTGTCAGAGGGTCAGTACTGAGGGAGCACTGCACTGTCAGAGGGTCAGTACTGAGGGAGTGCCACACTGTCAGTTGGTCAGTACTGAGGGAGTGCCGCACTGTCAGAGGGTCAGCACTGAGGGAGCACTGCACTGTCAGACTGAGGGAGCTCAACA
>NW_025212241.1:4281-5529 GCF_004010195.1 Chiloscyllium plagiosum
GTGCACTGCACTGTCAGATGGTCAGTACTGAGGGAGCACTGCACTGTCAGAGGGTCAGTACTGAGGGAGTGCTGCACTGTCAGAGGGTCAGGACTGAGGGAGTGCTGCACTGTCAGAGGGTCAGTACTGAGGGAGTGCTGCACTGTCGGAGGGTCAGTACTGAGGGAGTGCTGCACTGTCAGAGTGTCTGTACTGTGGGAGAGCTGCATTGTTGGATGGTCAGTACTGAGGGATCACAGCGCTGTCAGAGGGTCAGTACTGTGGGAGAGTTGCACTGCCAGAGGGTCAGTACTGAGGGTGCACTGCACTGTCAGATGATCAGTACTGAGGGAGAACTGCACTGTCAGAGGGTCAGAACTGAGGGAGTGCCACACTGTCAGAGGATCAGTACTGTGGGAGAGTTGCACTGTCAGAGGGTCAGTACTGAGTGAACACTGCACTGTCAGATGGTCAGTACTGATGGAGAACTGCACTGTCAGAGGGTCAGTACTGAGGGAGTGCCACACTGTCAGAGGGTCAGTAATGTGGGAGAGTTGCACTGTCAGAGGGTCAGTACTGAGGGAGCACTGCACAGTCAGGTGGTCAGTACCGAGCGAGCACTGCACTGTCAGAGGGTCAGTACTGAGGTAGTGCCGCACTGTGAGAGGGTCAGTACTGAGGGAGTGCCGCACTGTGAGAGGGTCAGCACTGAGGGAGCACTGCACGATCAGAGGGTCAGTACTGAAGGAGTGCCACGCTGTGAGAAGGTCAGTGCAGAGGAAGTGCCGCACTGTCAGAGGGTCAGTGCTGAGGGAGCACTGCACTGTTAGAGGGTCAGTACTAAGGGAGCACTGCACTGTCTGAGGGTCAGTACTGAGGAAGTGCTTCACTGTCAGAGCGTCATTACTGAAGGAGTGCTGCATTGTCAGAGGATCACGACTGAAGCAGTGCTGCGCTATGTGGGGGTCAGTAATGGGGGATTGCCGCAATGTCAGAGGGTCAATCTGGTGTCAGTGCTGCACTGTGAGAAGGTCAGTACTGAGGTAGTGCTGCACTGTCAGAGGGTCAGAAATGAGGGAGTGCTGTACTGTCACAGGGTCAGTACTGACGGAGTGCCACACTGTCAGAGGGTCAGTACTGAGGCTGTGCCACACTGTCAGAGGGTCAGTACTGAGGGAGAGCTGCACAGTCAGAGGGTCAGTACCGAGGCAGTGCTGCACTGTCGGAGGGTCAGTGCTGAGGGGGTGCTGCACTGTCAGAGTGTCTGGA
>NW_025212241.1:8653-12194 GCF_004010195.1 Chiloscyllium plagiosum
GCACTGTCTGAGGGTCAGTACTGAGGGAGTGCTGCACTGTCAGAGAGTCAGTGCTGAGGAGTGCCTCCCTGTCAGAGGGTCAGTACTGAGGGAGGGCTGCACTGTCAGAGGGTCAGTACTGAGGGAGCACTGCACTGTCTGAGGGTCAGTACTGAGGAAGTGCTGCACTGTCAGAGAGTCAACACTGTGGGTGTGCCGTACTGTCGGAGTGTCAGTACTGTGGAAATGCTGCACTGTCAGAGCGTCATTACTGAAGCAGTGCTGCATTGTCAGAGGATCACGACTGAAGGAGTGCTGCGCTATGTCGGGGTCAGTAATGGGGGATTGCCGCAATGTCAGAGGGTCAATCTGGTGGCAGTGCTGCACTGTGAGAAGGTCAGTACTGAGGTAGTGCTGCACTGTCAGAGGGTCAGAAATGAGGGAGTGCTGTACTGTCACAGGGTCAGTACTGAGGGAGTGCCACTCTGTCAGAGGGTCAGTACTGAGGCTGTGCCACACTGTCAGAGGGTCCGTACTGAGGGATTGCTGCACAGTCAGAGGGTCAGTACTGAGGCAGTGCTGCACTGTCGGAGGGTCAGTACTGAGGGAGTGCTGCACTGTCAGAGTGTCTGTACTGTGGGAAAGCTGCATTGTTGGATGGTCAGTACTGAGGGATCACAGCGCTGTCAGATGGTCAGTACTGTGGGAGAGTTGCACTGTCAGAGGGTCAGTACTGAGGGAGCACTGCACTGTCAGATGGTCTGTACTGAGGGAGCACTGCACTGTCAGAGGGTCAGTACTGCGGGAGTGCCACACTGTCAGAGCGTCAGTACTGTGGGAGAGTGCACTGTCAGAGGGTCAGTACTGAGGGAGCACTGCACTGTCTGATGGTCTGTACTGAGGGAGCACTGCACTGTCAGAGGGTCAGTACGGAGGTAGTGCCACACTGTGAGAGGGTCAGTACTGAGGGAGTGCCGCACTGTCAGAGGGTCAGTACTGAGGGAGCACTGCACTGTCAGAAGGTCAGTACTGAAGGAGTGCCACACTGTGAGAAGGTCAGTGCTGAGGGAATGCCGCACTGTCAAAGGGTCAGTACTGAGGGAGCACTGCTCTGTCAGAGGGTCAGTACTGAGGGAGCACTGCGCTGTTAGAGGGTCAGTACTGTGGAAATGCTGCACTGTCAGAGGGTCATTACTGAAGGAATGCTGCATTGTCAGAGGATCACGACTGAAGGAGTGCTGCGCTATCTGGGGGTCAGTAATGGGGGATTGCCGCAATGTCAGTGGGTCAATCTGATGGCAGTGCTGCACTGTGAGAAGGTCAGTACTGAGATCGTGCTGCACTGTCGGAGGGTCAGAAATGAGGGAGTGCTGCACTGTCAGAGGGTCAGTACTGAAACAGTGCCACACTGTCAGAGGGTCAGTACTGAGGGATTGCTGCAGAGTCAGAGGGTCAGTACTGAGGGAGTGCTGCACTGTCGGAGGGTCAGTACTGAGGGAATGCTGCATGGTCAGAATGCCTGTACTGTGGGAGAGCTGCATTGTTGGATGGTCAGTACTGAGGGATCACAGCGCTGTCAGATGGTCAGTACTGTGGGAGACTTGCACTGTCAGAGGGTCAGTACTGAGGGAGCACTGAACTGTCAGAGGGTCAGTACTGAGGGAGTGCCACACTGTCAGAGGGTCAGTACTGTGGGAGGGTTGAACTGTCAGACGGTCAGTACTGAGGGAGCACTGCACTGTCAGAGGGTCAGTACTGAGGTAGTGCCACACTGTGAGAATGTCAGTAGTGAGGGAGTGCCGCACTGTCAGAGGGTCAGCACTGAGGGAACACTGCACTGTCAGAGGGTCAGTACTGAAGGAGTGCCACACTGTGAGAAGGTCAGTGCTGAGGGAGCACTGCACTGTCAGAGTGTCAGTACTGAGGGAGCACTGCACTGTGAGAGGGTCAGTACTGAGGGAGTGCTGCACTGTCAGAGAGTCAACACTGTGGGTGTGCCGTACTGTCGGAGTGTCAGTACTGTCGAAATGCTGCACTGTCAGAGTGTCATTACTGAAGGAGTGCTGCATTGTCAGCTGATCACGACTGAAGGAGTGCTGCACTATCTGGGGGTCAGTAATGGGGGATTGCCGCAATGTCAGAGGGTCAATCTGGTAGCAGTGCTGCACTGTGTGAAGATCAGTACTGAGGTAGTGCTGCACTGTCGGAGGGTCAGAAATGAGGGAGTGCTGCACTGTCACTGGGTCAGTACTGAGGTAGTGCCACACTGTGAGAGGGTCAGTACTGAGGGAGCGCCGCACTGTCAGAGGGTCAGTACTGAGGGAGCACTGCACTGTCAGAGGTCCGTACTGAGGGATTGCTGCACAGTCAGAGGGTCAGTAATGAGGCAGTGCTGCACTGTCGGAGGGTCAGTACTGAGGGAGTGCTGCACTGTCAGAGTGTCGTACTGTGGGAGAGCTGCATTGTTGGATGGTCAGTACTGAGGGATCACAGCGCTGTCAGTTGATCAGTACTGTGGGAGAGTTACACTGTCAGTGGGTCAGTACTGAGGGAGCACTGCACTGTCAGATGGTCTGTACTGAGGGAGCACTGCACTGTCAGAGGGTCAGTACTGAGGGAGTGCCACACTGTCAGAGGGTCAGTACTGTGGGAGAGTTGCACTGTCAGAGGGTCAGTACTGAGAGAGCACTGCACTGTCAGATGGTCAGTACTGAGGGAGCACTGCACTGTCAGAGGGTCAGTACTGAGGTAGTGCCACACTGTGAGATGGTCAGTACTGAGGGAGTGCCGCACTGTCAGAGGGTCAGCACTGAAGGATTGCCACACTGTGAGAAGGTCAGTGCTGAGGGAATGCCGCACTGTCAGAGGGTCAGTACTGAGGGAGCACTGCACTGTCAGAGGGTCAGTACTGAGGGAGTGCTGCACTGTCAGAGAGTCAACACTGTGGGTGTGCCGTACTGTCGGAGTGTCAGTACTGTGGAAATGCTGCACTGTTAGAGGGTCATTACTGAAGGAGTGCTGCATTGTCAGAGGATCACGACTGAAGGAGTGCTGCGCTATCTGGGGGTCTGTAATGGGGGATTGCCGCAATGTCAGAGGGTCAATCTGGTGGCAGTGCTGCACTGTGAGAAGGTCAGTACTGAGGTAGTGCTGCACTGTAGGAGGGTCAGTACTGAGGGATTGCTGCACAGTCAGAGGGTCAGTACTGAGGGAGTGCTGCACTGTCGGAGGATCAGTACTGAGGGAGTGCTGCACTGTCAGATGGTCAGTACTGTGGGAGAGCTGCATTGTTGGATCGTCAGTACTGAGGGATCACAGCGCTGTCCGATGGTCAGTACTGAGGGAGCACTGCACTGTCAGAGGGTCAGTACTGAGGGAGTACCACACTGTCAGAGGGTCAGTACTGTGGGAGAGTTGCACTGTCAGAAGGTCAGTACTGAGGGAGCACTGCACTGTCAGAGGGTCAGTACTGAGGTAGTGCCACACTGTGAGAGGGCCAGTACTGAGGGAGTGCCGCACTGTCAGAGGGTCAGCACTGAGGGAGCACTGCACTGTCAGAGGT
>NW_025212241.1:12530-16532 GCF_004010195.1 Chiloscyllium plagiosum
AGCACTGCGCTGTCAGAGGGTCAGTACTGAGGGAGCACTTCACTGTCAGATAGTCAGTACTGTGGAAATGCTGCACTGTCAGAGGGTCATTACTGAAGGAGTGCTGCATTGTCAGAGGATCACGACTGAAGGAGTGCTGCGCTATCTGGGGGTCAGTAATTGCCGCAATGTCAGAGGGTCAATCTGATGGCTGTGTTGCACTGTGAGAAGGTCAGTACTGAGGTAGTTCTGCACTGTCAATGGGTCAGAAATGAGGGAGTGCTGTACTGTCACAGGGTCAGTACTGACGGAGTGTCACACTGTCAGAGGGTCAGTACTGAGGGATTGCTGCAGAGTCAGAGGGTCAGTACTGAGGGAGTGCTGCACTGTCGGATGGTCAGTACTGAGGGAGTGCTGCACTGTCAGATTGCCTGTACTGTGGAGATCTGCATTGTTGGATGGTCAGTACTGAGGGATCACAGCGCTGTCAGATGGTCAGTACTGTGGGAGGTTTGCTCTGTCAGATAGTCAGTACTGAGGGAGCACTGCACTGTCAGAGGGTCAATGCTGAGGTAGTGCCACACTGTGAGAGTGTCAGTACTGAGGGAGTGCTGCACTGTCAGAGGGTCAGCACTGAGGGAGCACTGCACTGACAGAGGGTCAGTACTGAAGGAGTGCCACATTGTGAGAAGGTCAGTGCTGAGGGAGTGCCACACTGTCAGAGGGTCAGTACTGAGGGAGCACTGCACTGGCAGAGGGTCAGTACTGAGGGAGCACTGCACTGTCAGAGGGTCAGTACTGAGGGAGTGCTGCACGGTCAGAGAGTCAACACTGTGGGTGTGCCGTACTGTCGGAGTGTCAGTACTGTAGAAATGCTGCACTGTCACAGGGTCATTACTGAAGGAGTGCTGCATTGTCAGAGGATCACGACTGAAGGAGTGCTGCGCTATCTGGGGGTCAGTAATGGCGGATTGCCGCAATGTCAGAGGGTCAATCTGGTGGTTGTGCTGCACTGTGAGAAGATCAGGCCTGAGATAGTGCTGTACTGTCGGAGGGTCAGAAATGAGGGAGTGCTGCACTGTCAGTGGGTCAGTACTGAGGGAGTGCCACACTGTCAGAGGGTCAGTACTGAGGGAGCGGTGCACTGTCAAAGAGTCATTACTGAGGGAGTGCTGCACTGTCAGCGCATCAGTCTGGGGGATACCTGCATTGTAAGAGAGTCAGTACTGAGTGATTGCATCACCGACAGGGGCGCAGGACCAAGGCCAGTGTCAGAGGGTCAGTGCTGAGTGAGTTCTGTACAATCAGAGGATGCGCCGCACTGTCTGAAAGTCAGTATGAATTTGCGCGACACTGTGGGAGGGTCAGTATAGGTGCAATGCCACACTGTCAGAGGGTCAGTACTGAGGGAGTGCTGCACTGTCAGAGTGGCAGTACTGAGGCAGTGCCACACTGTCAGAGGGTCAGTACTGAGGGAGATTTGCACTGTCAGAGGGTCAGTACTGAGGGAGCACTGCACTTTCAGATGGTCAGTACTGGGGAGAACTGCACTGTCAGAGGGTCAGTACTGAGTGAGTGCCACACTGTCAGAGGGTCAGTACTGTGGGAAAGTTGCACAGTCAGAGGGTCAGTACTGAGGGAGCACTGCACTGCCAGAGGGTCAGTACTGAGGGAGCACTGCACTGTCAGAGGGCCAGTACTGAGGTCGTGCCACACTGTGAGAGGGTCAGTACTGAGGGAGTGCCGCACTGTCAGAGGGTCAGCACTGAGGGAGCACTACTTTGTCAGAGTGTCAATACTGAAGGAGTGCCACACTGTGAGAAGGTCAGTGCTGAGGGAGTGCCGCACTGTCTGAGGGTCAGTACTGAGGGAGTGCTGCACTGTCAGAGAGTCAACACTGTGGATGTGCCGTACTGTCGGAGTGTCAGTACTGTGGAAATGCTGCACTGTCAGAGGGTCATTACTGAAGGAGTGCGGCGCTATCTGGGGGTCAGTAATGGCCGATTGCCGCAATGTCAGAGGGTCGATCTGGTGGCAGTGCTGCACTGTGAGAATGTCAGTACTGAGGTAGTGCTGCACTGTCGAAGGTTCAGAAATGAGGGAGTGCCACACTGTCAGAGGGTCAGTAATGAGTGAGTGCCACACTGTCAAAGAGTCATTACTGAGGGAGCGCTGCACTGTTAGCGCATCTGTCTGTGGGATACCTGCATTGTAAGAGAGTCAGTACTGACTGAGTGCCACACTATCAGATGTGCTGAATGGCCTAATTTCTCCTCTCATGTCTGGTGAGCGACGAAGAATATCTGAAATTGTTCAGTACATGTCTGCCTCTGCTTCCTACATACCCTGCTCAGCAGTGATTCCCACGTCCAGATTCTAGAGACGGTGTTCAAACACACCGTCTTCATTTGTTCACCACCCTCTTTTCCCAGGGATCAAGTTTTCGTTTCGTGTGACTGATCTCCCAGCTCAAAGAGACATTTTCATGCTGCAGGGCTGAGGTTTAGTCCTCAGCTTCCGTGTGCTCATCCCAAATGAATCCCACTGCCCCACACTCGGCACTGGCATGTGTTCCTTATTTCTGAGCTTCCCTATGCTAAGCCACATCCAGAATGACATTCCACACTCCTCCAAATCGTATCACAGGCTAATTGCCTGGGAGCGAGGCGTGCTAAGAGAGGAAATTAAAATCTGAAAGTACCTTACAGTGACATTAAGGGTGAATTGATAATGAGGGAAAGAGTAGGTTGTGGAACACAGTGAGAATTTGTGCATGGACCCAGAGGCTACAGTGAATGGATGCATTTTGTCAATGCTCATTGGGACAGGGTTGGTATGAAATCGTGAAGATGCTCTGTGATACAATTAGATGAATTAGCATAAATATAGAGAGAGATGGTTCTGAGTGGTCTGGCCTCCTTACAACCCAATAAATCTCCAAAGACGGTGGAAATGTATCTCCGTTTACCGAATGAGGTGATGGAGGAAGTAACAGGTACACTTGCAAACATTTTCAAATCCCCTCTGGCCACAGGAGAGGTGCCGTCGGACTGACCATGTGGTACTGTTATTCAAGAAGGAACATGGAATATACCAGACAGCTACAGGCCAGTCAGGCTAATATCGTGGGTGGGACGTCTGTTGGAAGCAATTTTGGGAGATAGAATTAATCAGCATTTACAGAGACTGGAGTTCATGAAGAACAGTCAGAATGGTTGTGTTAAGGGGGGGTGGTCAGGTCTGACAAATGGGATTGCACTTTTTAAGGAGGTCACCAGGTGTGTAAATAAGGGCAATGCTTTCCTGCCGCCTGCTTGGAGGTCAGTAAGGCTTTTCTTAGGATCCTTATTGGAACCTGGGCTCCAAACTTGGACAGGGGTGGATGTGGGTCCTTACAGTCTGAAGAGGTTTGAACGCAGTCTGAGGGGGGAGCTGGGCTGAGCCCTGAAGTGTTGACTATATGAATGTTTTGTGGAGCTACTGTTTGAGGGGCTTTGGGGGTTAAACACAACAAAGTGATGCTTTCTTCGGTATTGAGGAAGCACTTTCTTCGGTATTGAGGGAGCACTTTCTGAGGTATTGAGGGAGCACTTTCTGAGGTACTGAGGGGGAACTATCTGGCGGTACAGAGTGCAGAGGGTAGAAAGGAACAGATGCAATTCCCCAAGGCGCTCTGGTGTTGTAATTTGAAATGGAAGCCACTCCCCATTTCAGAAGATTCAGATCATTTTAAACAATCAGTGAAAAATAACAGCAGCATGTGTCTGAAACATGGTTTGGGGGAAAACATTCATCAATCTATTGTCACTTGTTGTTTGGAGACGCTTTAGAAAAGCAGGCACCTAAAAAGACTGATGCTGTCGATGCAATATGTGGTGCACAGGAAGATCCAACAAGTCATCTGTAGCTGTTGTCTGTCCTCCTGGAGCAGTCATCATGTGAGATCATGGCTCAGTCCTCGGAGATATCATTTCTCCATCAACACCCCGACAATGCCTTTACAGCTGTGTGTGTGTGTGTGTG
>NW_025212241.1:16864-25821 GCF_004010195.1 Chiloscyllium plagiosum
TCTGTGTATGTGTGTGTGAGAGAGAGTGTAACTGTGTGTTTATGTGTATGCGTGAGAGTGTGTCTGTGTGTGTGTTTGAGGGAGCGTGTGTCTGTGTGTGTATGTGTGTGTGAGAGAGAGAGTGAGCCTGTGTGTGTATGTGTGTGTGAGAGAGTGTCCGTGTGTGTGTGTTGTGAGAGAGGAGTGAGTGTGCGTGTGCATGTGTGTGTGAGAGAGAGAGTGTGTCTGTATATGTGAGAGAGTGAGAGTGTGTGAGAAACAAAAGCTCATTCACTTTAATAATTTCAGTCCGAGACCAAATATCTGAATCAGAGTCGTTTATTTGTACACTTGCAAGTGGGTGCCTTGTCTAATTGCCAGGTAAGGCAATTATAAATGCACAGTGAACCCCAACAAACTCTCGCAATTTATACAGTTTTTTCCCATATGTTTTCCTTATTCCATTGTTTGTTCCCTGCTTCGCTTACGTCATTCATTTCCTTAAGACTGATCCCACAACTTCTGTTTATCCGGCCTTGTCAGTGACAAATATCTATCTCTGCTCCCATAAGGGTGTTTGACGTCATCCCATCCTTTGCTTACCATTATCTGCTCCCTCGATCTGCGCTGCCCCTCACATCATCTTATCACTAAGCCCTTTTAATTAGGCGTTGTTCCTGTGTCTCTGTACAAGAGGGGAAACAGATGTTTTTTCCTGTTTGCCCATACATCCACCATTGTTCTGTAATCACGTCTCATGCTAACATACCATTTTCTTTAACGGATTATATATGTTTCCTCATTTTTGCTAAGTTAGCTCTCGTCCGAAACAATCCCAAACTAATGTGAATTCATTTACTCTGTATCAGAACTTAGAATTTCAGAAATAACATTAATTCACCAACATCCCACAATTTCCCCTTTTTCTTTTGATTACCATTTGTTATCTTCTGCATTTTTGTCTCTTTTTTTTTAAACACCGTTCCCAAAATTCGCAAGCATCATTTCAGAGATTTCATCCATCTTGGCTTCACTCATCTCCTCATTATTTAGCTGATAAAGTTCCTCTGTCTGATTCCCTCTTAGGGGCATCTGTTTCATCAAGGCTGTTTCAATCAGTCTTTGGGTGAGCCCTAGTATACAGGGCATGACACAATAGCCAATGGCCACCAATACCCCGACTACTACTATCAGGGAAGTAAGGATAGAAACCACCACCCCCTTTTTCTGCTAAAATCGTATCAAGGGCTATTCTGTTTTCCCATGCCATCCTACTTGTCGGATCAAGCTGTTCCGATATTCCTTTAACCACATCTCTTGTATAATTTATAAATAGCTGTTGATTATAGAAAATGTAATTTATCCAATCTACATTTTTATTAATTGTTACCCACCAAAGGAGAGCTGACTCAAAGCCTGCTGCAATCTGGTTACGAGCTTTGAATTCAGGTACTCCCCTAGGGACTCCTACCGAATCAAGATAAATCCTGTCATCAAAAGAAATATCTAACAGTAATCTCTTCCCCCTTCCCTTTTTCCCTACTATCTTTTCCTTCTCAAATGCCAAGGTAAATGGAATTGCCAATTGTACGATTGCACATATCCCTCTCCAATCTGGAGGTAGTGTGGGTCTCAATATTTTTCCTCCACAGTACCACCACAGATCCGCTCAGGGAACCTTTAGTGCTGAGTAGTTCCCTCCCTTCTCCGTTTCGGTAAAATTCTTAATCTCTGTACATAATTTCAGCTCCCCCAAATCTCTCGACCGACTTGTACCTCGCCTGCACACACACGACGTGTGATTTCCAACTGCGGCAGAAAATGTGGGGGGGATCTTTTACATCTTTCTTCTCCAAGGGAGGGAACATCAGAGACAAGGAGGTCCAATTCCTATCATACCATGCAGTCTCATCCTGGTACAGGGCATACATTTCATGCCCTTCCTGTCTCGCTTCCACCCGAGCGGAAAGGGAACCACCTGGGTCACTGGCCTACCAGAGGCACATGCATAGCAATTGCTTTTGTTCAGACCTTTTTACAGTATACTTTACCCATTCAACCCAGGCATTTGCATCCCCATACCCAGTCTCTATCTCGATGGTCTGTTTCAAGTCCTTTACCTCTATAATTTTTACTACTTTAGGATCATCGGGCGGGGTGAAGGGTTGTATCTCATTACCCAGTAATTCTATCCGTTTTCCCTGTACTACGCTAATTCGAAAACAACAGCCCACAAACCCCTTCCCATTTGCTTTCATTTCAATCCCAAATGTTTCATTTAATTGTATCTCATAAGTGCCACCCCCAAAATTGCTTCGTGCCATGTGGTTTTCCTTATCGTTAAGTATATGGGGTTACACTTTTTATCGGAACAATCGCGAGCTGGTCGGAAGGGGGCCCAGTGTATTGTGACGAGACCATTATACCAAGTACCATGCCCGAGGCCATCCCCATAGGACTTAAGATGTCTCTCTGAGCTGCGGTACTGTCTCTGATTAGCTACATCCCCACAATTTACTAAACTGCATGCATCAGTGTCTATTACTTGTGGATTATCAGACTCAGGAACAATTAATACTACATATGAAAATGATATTTGACAAATTTCCAATACCAAGAGGGCTAGCATCATTACTCTAAGCATTTCCAATATTCTAATCATCATGCTGAAGCACAAAAAAGCTTAATACACAATCTTACAGAAATAATCCCGCGCTCGCGCCAACACTGTATAGTCAATTACTCAAAGTCTCTTTAGTCTGAGTTTCAGCGGGTCTTGCGTTGATTCGGCTGTCCAGACTTCTTCCTCAACTGGAGGGTCCACTGGCCCTTTGATCCGAGTAACAGCAAATTCAAGGGGCGGAGTCTGTGCCAATAAACCTTGTTTTCTGAGGAGAGACAAAGAGGCGGACAAGCCAAGTACATACTTCTTTAGAACAAGTCTTTAGTTTCGGGAATTGGCAATTCTCCATTCGTTCCCAGATAAGGTAATCCAAATAAGATTTCATAGTCCCAAATCTTTCCTTGGGGCTGTTCGTTCTCGCAAGAGAGCTATAGGTAAACCTTTGGTCCAAGGGAGTCTGGTTTCTATGATCAATTTAGAGAGCTGTCGTTTGAGTGTTTGGTTCATTCTCTCAACTCTTCGTGATGATGGCGGGTGCCATGGAGTATGGAACTCCCAGGAAATTCCCAACCCCTTCATTACCCCCTGTAACACTTTAGAGGTAAAATGAGTTCCTTGGTCGGAATCTATACGGTTCACTAGCCCATATCGGGGAATTATGTGCTCTAATATTGTTTTAGACACCCCATTTGCAGTGGCGGTCGCCAGGGGGTATGCTTCAACCCAACCAGATAAATGATCTACTATGACCAACATATATTTTAATCTTCCTACTCTAGGTAGTTCAGTATAATCTACTTGTATACTCTGGAAGGGTCTCAATCCTGGGTCTCTTCCTCCCGGGGTCTGTTTTCTCAGGACTTTTTTATTTACCTTTCTGCATATTATGCACCCCTCACATATTTGTTTAGCGATGGTATATATTCCTTTACATCCATATTCCCTAAGAAGTAAATCACACATTGCTTGTACTCCCCAGTGACTGCCTTGGTGTAGGATAGCCATAATCTCCCGCATCGTCATTTTGTTTAACATTTCCCTTCCATCAGGTAACATCCAATGCCCGTCTGCTGTTTTTGTAGCCCCTAAATCTCTCAATTCTTTTTCTTCTCTTTCAGTAAATATTGGAGCTTCCCTAGGACCTGGCACAGTAGGTATTAGGGAATGAATCACCACTTCTTGTGGGTTCAGGGCGTCTTCCCTAGCCACTTCATCAGCTAATCTATTTCCCCTAACCTCTGGTTCATTTCCTTTCTGATGATCATTTACGAGCACTACTGCTATTTCTCGGGGGAGTAATAGAGATTCCAAGACCCGTTTAATCAATTCTTCATGAACTAATTCCTTCCCCCGGCTATGAATCAGTCCTCTTTCCTGCCATATCTTTCCAAAAGTGTGCACAACACCAAATGCATATTTAGAATCAGTGTATACTGTTCCCTTTTTATTTTCTAATGCCCTAAGGGCTCTCTCCAATGCATAGAGTTCCAGGTCTGAGCTGACCACCCATTTGGCAACCTTCCTGCCTCCACCACACTACTTTTTGTCCCATATACTACTGCATACCCATTATGCCTTTTCCCTTCAATCACCCGGGATGATCCATCTGTAAAAAGTCGAGCCCCAGCATGAAATGGAACATCTCTCAGGTCCATGCGGACCTTAGTTTGGTATTCTATAATGTCAAGGCAGTCGTGCCCTGGATTCTGAGGAGAGTCTCCTTCCCCTTTCCAAAGAAAGGCAGCCGGATTGTCAGTGACTAGCACTAAATCATCCTTTTCTATCAGTATCGCCTCATATTTCAAAATCCGTGAGTCTGTCAACTATCGCTCAGCTTTTTGGTTTAAGATCGTTCTCACTTGGTGTGGGGTGCTTCGTATTAGGGCTCCCACAAATGTAAGCTTTCTGCTTTCCTACACCAACAGTGCAGTGGCAGCCACGGCCTGCACATACTCAGGCCACCCTCGGGATACTGGATCCAATAGCTTTGAAAGATATGCTACTGGCTGTCTCATCCCTCCCCATCTCTGGGTTAATACCCCCAAAGCCGCTCCCTTATCTACGGTGGCAAAGAGGTGGAAAGGTTTATCTAGGGAAGGTAAGGCTAACACGGGGGCATGAATCAAATGTCTTTTGAGTTTCTCAACTAGTTCTTTTTCCTCATCATCCCAATTTAGACATTTTGGCTCCCCCACAAATAGTTTGAGATATAGTTTCCTAGTCTTCTGAGCATATGAATCTATCCACAATCTGCAATATCCCGTTAGACCCAAACATTTGCGTAACTCCCGTTTAGAGCTGGGCAGTGGCATCCCCACTATTCCCTCTATCCGTTCCGGGCTTATCTTTCGCTTACCCTCACTCACTAAATGTCCCAAGCATTTTACTTCTTGCTCCACATATTGCAATTTGTTTTTAGATACTCGCAGGCCCTGCTGGTTCAGAAAATTCAATAATTTGTTGGTGGCTTCTACTACTCTTTCTCTTCTTATTCCTGATACTAAGAGGTCGTCTACATACTGTAATAGGTAGTCCCCTTGGGGCTGCTAAATTTCTCCAATATTTGTTCTAACATCTGTCCAAATAAATTCGGGGATTCAATAAACCCTTGGGGGAGCACAGTCCATCGGTATCGCTGTTTCCGTCCTGTCTTGGGATCTTCCCATTCAAAGGCAAACAAATTCCTACTTGCCTCCGCCAAGGGACAAGCCCAAAAGGCATCCTTTAAATCCATCACACTAAACCATTTGTGATCATGAGGGATCTTACTTAATAACGTGTAGAGGTTTGGCACCATTGGATGCCTGACCTGTACAATTCAATTTAATGTTCTCAAATTCTGCACCAATCGATAAGTTCCATCGGATTTCCGCACTGGTAGAATTGGGGTATTATAAGGAGACATACATGGCTCCAACAGTCCATCTTTAATCAGTCCCTCAATTACTGGCTGCAGTCCTCGTTTACCTTCTATGGAAATAGGGTATTGCCGTTCACAGATAACGTCCCCTTTCCGTTTTAAATTTATTAGAAGGGGAGGGATCTGTAGTTTTCCACGATTCCCTTCTCTAGCCCATACAATAGCGTCTATCTCTCTCGCTCTCTGCGTCCTCTGTCAACATTGCCAGTTGTACAACTAATTCCTTTTCCTGAATTCCAATCTCCAGTCCTAAAAGGATAATTAAGTCTCTCTACAGTAAGTTACTTCCTATATCAGGGATATACAGCAGTTCCCCTGTAACCCTACCCTGAGGACCTTCTATCATCATAGGTTCAAATACCGGAACAGTAAATCCTTCCCCTTTCACCCCCGAAACAGTAATTGATCGTTTTGATATTTTTGCTTTCTTTGGTTTAAAATTCAGCGATGACCGTGCCACCCCCGTATCTACTAGGAAGACTACTTCTTCCCTACAGGGTCCGACCTTCAAGTTTTTCAAGGGTTCCTGGTGGGCCCCCGAGGGCAGGAACCCCTGACACCCCTATTCCTAATCAAAATTCATAAGCGGAGTTGCCCTTTCTTCCCTTTTTAGATCAGGAGACTCCTGCTTAAAATGCCCTATCTTTCCACAATAATAGCATCCTGCCTGTGGAGACCTCCATCTCTGCCCCTGGCGCTCGAACCCTCGATCAAATGTTTCCCCTTGTCCTCTCCCTCTCCCTCTTCCTCTCTGCCCTACATGCTGCCTCCCGCTGCTCTGGTTGCTCACTATTGGTTCCATTCTGTTCTTAACTACCTCATCTACCGTAGCTACCATCATTTTTGTCTTCTGTTTTTGTCTCTCATCCTCCCTCTTTACAAACACTTTTTGTGGCTCTCTCAACAATTCATCTAATGATTTTTCACTCCATCCTTCTATCTTCTGGATCTTTCTCTGTATGTCTGGCCATACTTTTATCACAAAATGTACTTTCAAAAGACCCTGTGCCACTGGTTCCTCAGGGTTCATTCCAGAATATTTCCGCATTGAGTCCCTTAATCTTTACAAGTAAGCTGAGGGAGTCTCATCTTTCTCCTGTCTAATTTCAAAGGCTTTAGTCAGATTCTGTGACTTCGGAACTGCCTCTCATTCCTTTTAGAATCAGGTCTTTCAATTCCCTCATTTCTTCTCTATGCTCCGGGTTTCGGTTTTCTCACTGGGGTCTCTGAGGGGAAACTTCACCTCTCCCTGTCCAGCATCCCCATCTCCAATCGGGTGTTCCCTGTCCCATATTTTAATGGCTGCTCCTCGTATAAGTCCCCTTTCTTCCCCAGTAAATAGTATATTCAAACTAGAAATTAACTCAGCCCAGGTATACAGACTGGGCCCCAGAAAGTGATCCATTTGTTCAGACAACCCTACCGGATCTTCAACCAGGACCTTCATTTCCTTTTTAAAGGTTCTGACCTCCCCACTGGTGAGGGGGGCACTTACAAACCCAATCTTTTTGTCCCCTATGGGTACCTCCCGAAGGGGATAAGTCGTTACGTTCTTCCCCTTTTTCTTTTGTTTTCCCTCTTAGACTTTGATTTAGATCCACTGGAGGCCTCCTCTACATCTACTGGAGCTTCCCTTTCTTTTGCTGAGGATTGAGGGTCAGGAACAACAACATCCCTGTCCACCGCCCCTTCGTCCTCCTCTAGTGAATCATCTGTTCCCTGTCCCTGTCTGTCTCTCTCTCCTCCTCCCCCATGTTCACCTAACCTGATTTTATGGTACGGGGTGGGGGGGAGGGCAAACAGTTAAGAGGATCCCAGGGACGAGGTGGGGCAGAGGGGGAATCCTTCGTCTTTACTACCATAATTCCCAAACTGCCCTTCCAACAGGACGCATAGTCCTCCTCCTCTTGGCTAAAAGGTTGTTTTCCATTCACATACAAACCTAAATACTGACAGACCCAATCCTCGTTCGAACCGTACTTTGGCCAGAAGACAGCCGGACGAAGGATTGGTTCTTTGGTCCATACTAAATAACAATATTTAATCATTTTCTTTTTATCTTTTGCTCTTGTACAAGTATTACTTGCTGAAAATGTGTTGCCGGAACAGCGCAGCAGGTCAGGCAGCATCCAGGGAACAGGAGAGTCGACGTTTCGGGAATAAGCCCTTCTTCAGGAAGGGCTTATGCCCGAACCATCGACTCTCCTGTTTCTTGGATGCTGCCTGACCTGCTGCGCTGTTCCAGCAACACATTTTCAGCTCTGATCTCCAGCATCTGCAGACTTCACTCTCTCCTCAAGTATTACTTTTCCAATCCCGCAACATCCTCCTCAATGGACTTTCAGGAGGAATGTTACCAGGGACTCTTTCATCCCTTACTCCGTGACAGCTACTCTGCCTATCCCCCATTTCCCGGGGCCCTCCCTAGTCCCTCAGCGAGTAAATACCTCTTTTCCCGGCCACCAAGGCAATACTTAAAAGTCAGGTTTCTTACATTGGTCTGTGCACAGATTTGCCTTGCCCCTTTTGTCACCGTATCTTCTATCGAGCTATCACTGTCTGATTCAGATGTCTCTTTTGTAGGATTCACGTCAGTCACCCAAGGGAGCAGACCAAACCGGGACACGAGACCGCTCCTCAATGGAGAACGGGACGCGTCTTCCCAGTGTCCAAGGCCATCCACTCCCCCTGGTGATGGAAGAAAATCCCGGACGAGAGCCCCAATTGTGAGAAACAAAGCTCACTCACTTCAATAATTTCAGTCCGAGACCAAAAATCTGAATCAGTACTGTCGTTTATTTGTACACCTACAGGTGGGTGTAATGTCTAATGCCAGGGAAGGCAATGACGAATACACACTAAACCCAACAAACTCTCGAAATTTATACATTTTAAATTCCCATATTTTTCTCATTTCATTGTTTGCCCCCTCCTTCGCTTACGTCACTCACTTCCTTAAGACTGATCCCACAACTTCTGTTTATCCGGCCTTGTCCGTGACAAATTCTTATCTCTGGCTCCCATAAGGTTGTTTGACGTCAGTCCACTGCAGGTCATTGTTTAGGCATATATTTTCTTTATCAGCATCTATTTCTATCCAGAGGCCACTTTGACCTCTTTAATTAGGGTTTGTTCCTGTGCCTCCGTACAAGTGGGAAACAGATGTTTTTCCTGTTTGCCCATACATCCACCATCGTTCTGTAATCACGTCTCATGCTAACGTATCTTTTTTTTAGCTGATTATATATTTTCTCATTTTTGTTCTGTATCAGAATTTATGGTTGCAGAAATAACATTAATTCATCTATATCCCACAGGTGGCAGGACAGGCATTCACAGCTCTGGGGTGAGGGGTGCCAGGCATTCACAGATCTGGGGAGGGGAGGGACAGGCATTCACAGCTCTGGGGGTGGGGTGGACAGGCATTCACAGCTC
>NW_025212242.1:0-1788 GCF_004010195.1 Chiloscyllium plagiosum
ACTCCCTGCTGGCTGGTAAAATAAATATATATATAACCAGGAGATTTAGATTCTCCTCTTTTTGAGGCGCTGAGTTTTTGCTGGCTAGTTAAATAAATATATATAACCAGGAGATTCAGAATCTCCTCAGTCTACGGCACTGACTCTGTGCTGGATGGTTAAATAAACATGTATATCCAAGAAATTTAAATTCTCCACAGTTTAGTGCACTGACTCTGTGCTGGCTTGTCTAATAAATAAACCAGGAGATTTAGAGTCTGCTCATTCCAAGGCACTGACTCTGTGCTGTGCTTTTAAGTATACGCAACCAGGAGATTTAGACTCTACTCAGTTATGGGCACTGACTTTGTTCTATCTGTTTAATATATATAACGAGCTGGTTAATTAAATATAACCAGGAGGTTTAGAGTCTCCTAAACCTAGGGGACTGACTGTGGGCTGGCGGGTTAAATACATTTATATAACGAGGTGGTTTACAGTTTCCTCAGTTTAGTGCTCATACTATGTGCTGTATAGATAAATGTATGGCGATTTAGATTCTCCTCAGTTAAGGGCATTGACTCTGTGCTGCTGTTTAAATATATCCAACCAGGAGATTCCGAGTCTCCTCAGTTTAGGGCACTGACTCGATGCTGCCTGGTTAAAAAATATATATATTATCAGGAGATTTGGTGTCTCCTCAGGTTAGGGCACTGACTGTATTGGCTGGTTAAATATACACAACCAGGAGATTTAGAGTCTCCTAATTTTGGGGCATTGACTCTGTTCTGGCTGACTAAATAAATATACATAACCAGGAGATTTAGAGACTGCTTATTGTAGGGCACTGACTCTGGGCTGGCTGGTTAAGTAAAAACATATAACCAGGATATTTATAGTCTCCTTAGTTTCGGGCACTGACTGAGGCTGGCGGATTAAATTAATAAATATAATCAGGTGATTTAGAGTCGCCTCAGTTTAGGGCTCAGACTATGTGATGGATGAATAAATACAGATATATATATATAACCAGGAGAAAGTCAGTGCCCGAAACTGAGGAGACTCTAAAACTCCTGGTAATTTATGTGTATTTATCCATCCAGCACGTAGTCTGAGCCCTCAACTGAGGAGACTCTAAATTTCTGGTTATATATATATTTAAACAGACAGCACACAAACAGTGCCCCTGAATGAGGACACTCTAAATCGCCTGTTGTTTTGAAATTAGTCAGCCAGCATAAAGTCAGTGCTGACTCTGTGTTGGCTGGTTAAATAAATATATGCAACCAGGACATTTAGAGTCTCCTCAGTTTGGGGTACTGACTCTGGACTGGCTGGGTAAATCGATATATAACCAGGAGATATACAGTCTGCTCATTTTAGGGTTCAGACAATGTGCTGGCTGTGCCCATAACTGAGTAGACTCTAACTCTCCTGGTTATGTATATTTAAATACACAGCACAGAGTCAGTGCCCGAAAATGAGCAGACTCTAAATCTCCTGGTTATGTGTATTGAACAAGGCAGCACAGAGTCAGTGCCCTAAACTGTGGAGAATTTAAATCTCTTGGGTATGCATGTTTATTTAACCATCCAGCACGGAGTTTGTGCCATAGACGTAGGAGAATCTGAATTTCGTGGTTATATATATTTAAACAAACAGCACTAAGTCAGTGCCCTTGACTGAGGAGATCTAAATGTCCTGGTTATATATATTTATTTAACTAACCAGCTAAAAGTCAGTGCCCAAAAGTGAGAAGACTCTAAATCTCCTGGTTATATATATTTAACCAGCCGACACAGAGTCAGT
>NW_025212242.1:1864-3037 GCF_004010195.1 Chiloscyllium plagiosum
TTTTTTTAAATCCGCCAGCCCGCAGTCAGTGCACTCACCTGAGGAGACTCTAAATCTCCTGGTTATATATATATTTATTTAATTCTCCAGCACAATGTCAGTGCCCTAAATTGTGGAGAATTAAAATCTCCTGGACGGACATGTTTATTTAACCATCCAGCATAGAGTCAGTGCTCTTGACTGAGGATAATCGGAATCTCGTGGTTTTACATATTTATTTAACGAGACAGTAGAAAGTCAGTGCCCTGAACTAAGGAGACTCTAAATCACCTAGTTATAGCTATTTTATTAACCAGCCGTCCCAGAGTCAGTGCCCCAAACTGAGGAAAGTCTAAATATCCTGGTTAGACAAATTTGAACCAGCCACCACATAGTCAGTGCCCTAAACTGAGGAGACCCAAAACGTCCTGGTTATATACAATTAACCAGCCAGCACAGAGTCAGTGCCCCAACCTGAGGAGACTCGAAATCTCCTGGTTATGTATATTTGAATACGCAGCACAGAGTCAGTGCCATAAAATGAGCAGACTCTTAATCTTCTGTTTATGTTTCTGTAGTTAACCAGCCAGCACAGTCAATGCCCTAAGCATTCTCTAAATCTCCTGTTTATATATATTTATTTAACTAGCCAGCACAGTCTCAGTGACATGTAATGAGCAGACTCCAAATTTTAGTGATATTTATTGATCCATCCAGCACAGAGTCAGTGCCCTAGACTGAGAACATTCTGAATCTCCTAGTTCGATATGCTTATTTAACTAGCCAGCCAAACGTCAGTGCCCGAAACTGAGGAGACTCTAAATATACCGGTTATATATATTTAAAAAGACAGCACAGAGTCAGTGCCCCAAACTGAGGAGATTCTAATATAAATATCTATCGATCCAGCACATAATCTGAGCCCGAAACTGAGGCGACTCCAAATCTCCTAGTTATATCTATTTATTTAATCCGCCAGCCCACAATCAGTGCTCCAAAATGAGGATAATCTATATATATTTAACCAGATAGCGCAGAGTCATTTCATTAATTGAGGAGATTCTAAATCTCCTGGTTACATATATTTATTTAATCAGTCAGCACAGAGTCAGTGCCCTAAACTGAGGAGTCTCTAAATATCCTGGTTATATAACAATTAACCAGCCAGCACAGAGTCAGTGCCCCAAACTGAGG
>NW_025212242.1:4632-8608 GCF_004010195.1 Chiloscyllium plagiosum
GCACTGACTGTGTGGTGGCTGGTTAAATAAATGGATACATCCAGGAGATTTAGGGTCTCTTCAGCTTAGGGCATTGACTCTGTGCTGGCTGGTTAAAGATACATAACCAGGGGATTTGGAGTCGGCTCGTGTTAGGGCACTGATTCTATGCTGGCTGATTAAATAAATATATATAACCAGGAGATTTAGAGTCTCCTCAGTTTAGCGCACTGACTGTGTGGTGGCTGGTTAAATAAATGGATACATCCAGGAGATTTAGGGTCTCTTCAGCTTAGGGCATTGACTCTGTGCTGGCTGGTTAAAGATATGTAACCAGCGGATTTGGAGTCGGCTCATTTTAGGGTTCAGACAATGTGCTGGCTGTGCCCATAACTGAGTAGACGCTAACTCTCCTGGTTATGCATATTTAACTACACAGTACAGAGTCAGTGCCCGAAAATGGCCAGACTCGAAATCTCCTGGTTATATGTATTAAACAAGCCAGCACAGAGTCAGTGCCCTAAATTGTGGAGAATTTAAATCTCCTAGACGTACATGTTTATTTAACCATCCGGCACAGAGTCAGTGCTCTGGACTGAGGAGTATCTGAATCTCGTGATTTCACATATTTATTTAACTTAGACAGTAGAAAGGCAGTGCCCTGAACTGAGGAGACTCTAAATCAACTAGTTATATCTATTTTTTAACCAGCCATCCCAGGGTCAGTCCCTAAACTGAGGAGAGTCTAAATATCCTGGTTATACAAATTTGAACCATCCACCACACAATCAGTGTCCTAAACTGAGGAGACCCAAAACGTCCTGGTTATATACAATTAACCAGCCAGCACAGAGTCAATGCCCAATCTGATGAGACTCTAAATACTCTGGTTATAAAAGTTTTAACCAGACACCACACAGTCAGTTTCCGAAAATGAGGAGACTCCACATCTCCTCGTTATATATATTTAAACAGACAGTACAGAGTCAGTGCCCTTAACTGAGGAGACTCTAGATCACCTGCTCATATTTCTGTATTTAACCAGCCAGCAGTAAGTCAGTGCCCGAAACTGAGGAGATTCTAAATCTCCTGTTTATATGTGTTTATTAACTAGCTAGCACAGTCTCAGTGCCCCTTACTGAGCAGACTATAAATCTTTGGTGATAATTATTTAACCAGCCAGCACAGAGTCAGTGCTCTAAACAGAACAGACTCTAAATCTCCTGGTTTTATATATATTTATTAAACTGGCCAGCACAGAGTCAGTGCCCTAGACTGAGGAGATTCTGAATCTCCTGGTTACATATATTTATTTTACCAGCCAGCAGAGAGGCAGTGCCCAAGAATGAGCAGGCTTTAAATCTCCTGGTTATGTATATTTATTTAATCAGCCAGCATAGAACCAGTGCCCTCACATGAGCAGACTCCAAATCCCCTGGTTATATATCTTTAACCAGCCAGCACAGAGTCAATGGCCTCAGCTGAAGTGACCCCAAATCTCCTGGATGTATCCATTTGTTTAACCAGCCACCACACAGTCAGTGCGCTAAACTGAGGAGACTCTTCTTTCGACTGTGACGTCCAGGAATGGACAACGGAGAACTCTGACAAACACAGACCAAATACTTGACGACACCAGCAACCATCCCAACACACACAAACAAAGCTGTATCAGAACACTATTCCAACGAGCCACCACGCCCTGCAGAACAGACGGACTTCGGAAAACAGAGGAGAACCACCTATACAACGTATTCAAGAAGAACGGTTACACAAAAAATACAGTGCGCAGATTCCTCAAGAAGAAGCCACGACAAGCAGACCAAGCACAGCCAGAAACCCTAACCACCTTACCATACATCAAAGACGTTTCAGAAATCACAGCCAGACTACTAAGACCCCTCGGTATCCTAGTAGCAAACAACCCCACCAACATTCTCAAACAAAAACTAACAAACTTAAAAGACCCAGTACATTCCATTGACAAAATCAACGTCGTCTACAAAATTCCATGCAAGGACTGCCACAAACACTACGTCGGACAAACAGGAAGAAAGTTAGCCACCAGGATACACGAACACCAGCTTGCCACAGAAAGGAACGACCCTGTCTCCCTCGGAGCCCTACACACGAATGAAAAAATACACCATTTCAACTGGGACAACACAACTATCCTGGGACAGGCTAAGCAAAGACATGCCAGAGAATTCCTCGAGGTCTGGCACTGCAACCACAACGCCATAAACAAACACATAGAGGTAGATGCCACCTATCAACCCCTCAGAAAACGAACAGGAAATGACATCACCACAAACCCCAGGAACCCCATCAAGGGCAAAGATATAAATAGAAAGCAGGAGACAACAGCTTCGCTTCACTTGGAGGTCGCCACTGATGATGTTACCCAGCCAGGTAATGAAACGTCTGGATATCAAACCGACAGCTCAGCGAGCAAATCTGCACCATGGTTAAATAGATATATGTAACCAGAACTTTTAGTGTTTCCTCAGTCAAGTGCACTGACTCTGTGCTGGATGGTTAAACAAACATGTATATCCAGGAGATATAAATTCTCCACAGTTTAGGGCACGGACGTTGTGCAGGTGGGTTAAATAAACAGATATAATCAGGAGATTTAGAGTCTGCTCATTCCAGGGCACTGACTCTATGCTGTGTATTTAAATATACATAACCAGGAGATTTAGACTCTACTCAGTTATGGGCACTGACTCTGTTCTGTCTGTTTAAAATATATATAATGAGCTGGATAATTAAATATAACCAGTAGATTTGGAGTCTCCTCATTTTTGGGAACTGACTGTGTCGTGGCTGATTAAAACTTTTATAACCAGGATAATTAGAGTCTCCTCAGTTTGGGGTACTGACTCTGTACTGGCTGGTTAATTGTATATAACCAGGATGTTTTGAGTTTCCACAGTTTAAGGGCACTGATTCTGTGCTGGCTGGTTAAATAAATAGATACCACCAGGTGATGTAGAGTCTCTAGTGTAGGGCACTGACTGTGTGTTGGTTGGTTTAATATATATAACCAGGAGATTTAGAGTCTCCTCAGTTTAGAGCACAGACTATGTGCTGAATTTATAAATACATATAAACTACCAGGAGATTTAGAGTCTCTTCAGTTTAGGGCACAGAATGTCTACTGGCTAGTTAAATAAATATGTAAAACCATGAGATTCCGATTCTCCTCAGTCTCGAGCACTGACTCTGCGCTGGATGGTTAAATAAACATGTATATCGAAGAGATTTAAATTCTCCACAATTTAGGGCACTGACTCTGTGCTGGCTGGTTAAATAAATAGATACAACCAGGAGATTTAGAGTCTCCTCAGTTTAGGGCACTGACTGTGTTTGGATGTTTTCATATATATAACCGGGAAATTTAGAGTCTTCTCAATTTATGGCACTGACTTTCTGCTGGTGAGTTAAATAAACATATATAACCAGGACATTAAAACTCTGCTCATTTTAGGGCGCTGACTCTGGTTATATGTAACTAGGAGATTTAGACTCTCTTCAGTTAAGGGCACTGATTCTGTGATGTCTGGTTAAATATATGTAACCAGAATATCTATAGACTCCTCAGATTAGGGCACTGACTGTGGGCTGGCGGGTTAAATAAATGACAGCCAGACTACTAAGACCCTTCGGAATCCTAGTAGCACACAAACCCAACAACACTCTCAAACAAAAACTAACAAACCTAAAAGACCCAGTACATCCCATGGACAACACCAACGTCGTCTACAAAAGTCCATGCAAGGACTGCCACAAACACTACGTAGGACAAACAGGAACAAAGTTAGCCACCAGAATACATGAACACCAGCTAGCCACAAAAAGACACGACCCTCTCTCCCTCGTAGCCCTACACACGGATGAATAAAAACACCATTTCGACTGGGACAACACATCTATCCTGGGACAGGCTAAGCACAGACATGTCAGAGAATTCCTAGAGGCCTGGCACTCCAAC
>NW_025212242.1:9521-12910 GCF_004010195.1 Chiloscyllium plagiosum
AACCCCTCAGAAAACGAACAGGAAATGACATCACCATAAACCCCAGGAACCCCATCCAGGACAAACACATAAATAGAAAGCAAGAGTCAACAGCTTCGCTTCACTTGGAGGTCGCCACTGATGATGTTACCTAGCCAGGTAATGAAACATCTGGATATCAAACCTACAGCTCAGCGAGCAAATCTGCACCCTGTTTAAATAGATATATGTAACCAGAACTTTTAGATTCTCCGCAGTAAAGGGCACTGACTGAGCTGTCTGTTTACATATATATAACCACGAGATTCAGAATCTCCACAGTCTATGGCACGGATTCTGTGCTGGATGGTTAAATAAATATACTTAATTAAGAGATTTAGAGTCTGCTCATTCTAGGGCACTGACTCTGTGCTGAGTATTTCAATATACATAACCAGGAGATTTAGAGTCTCCTCAGTTCAGGACACTGACCTTCTCCTGGCTAGTTAAGTAAATATGTAAAACCACGGGTTTCAGATTCTCCTCAGTCTCCAGCACTGACACTGTGCCGGATGGTTAAATAAACATGTATATTCAGGAAATTTAAATTCTCCACAATTTAGGGGACTGACACTGTGCTGGCTGGTTAAATAAATATACATAACAAGGAGATTTAGAATCTCCTCAGTTTAGGGCACTGGTTGTATGGTGGCTGGTTAAATCTTTTATAACGAGAATATTAAGAGTCTCCTCAGTTTAGGGCACTGACTGTGTGCTGGCTAGTTAAATAAATATATATAACCAGGAGATTTAGAGTCTCCTCAGTTAAAGGCACTGATTCTGTGATGTCCGGTTAAATACATATAACAAGGATATTTATGGAGTCCTCAGATTAGAGCACTGACTCTGTGCTGGCTGGTTATATAATGATACAGAATCAGGAGATTTAGTGTCTCCTCAGTTTAGGGCACTGATTCTATGATGACTGATTAAATAAACATATTTCACCAGGGATTTAGTGTCTGCTCATTCTAGGGCACTGAATCTGTGCTGTGTATTTAAAAATCCATAACCAGGAGATTTAGAGTCTACTCAGTTATTTGCACTGACTCTGTTCTGTCTGTTTAGTATATGTAATGAGCTGGTTAATTATATATAACCAGGAGATTTAGAGTCTCCTCATTTTCGGGAACTGACTGCGTGGTGGCTGGGTAAAGCTTTAATAACCACAGTATTTAGAGTTTCATCAGTTTGGGGCACTGACTCTGTGCTGGCTGGTTAATTGTATATAACCAGGATATTTTGGGTCTCCTCAGTTTCGAGCACTGTCTGTGTGGTGGCTGGGTCACATTTGTATAAGCAAGATATTTAGCCTCTCCTCAGTTTGGGGCACTGACTCTGGGATGGCTGGTTAAAAAAATAGATATAACTAGGTGGTTTTGAGTCTCCTCAGTTCAGGGCACTGACTTTCGACTGTCGAGTTAAATAAATATGTAAAACCACGAGATTCAGATTCTCCTCAGTCCAGAGCACTGACTCTGTGCCGGATGGTTAAATAAACATGTACATCCAGGAGATTTAAATTCCCCACAATTTAGAGCACTGACATTCTGCTGGCTGGTCTAATATACATAACCAGGAGATTTAGAGTCTGCTCTTTCTCGGGCACTGACTCTGTGCTGTGTATTTAAATATACGTAATCAGGAGATTTAGACTCTACACAGTTATGGGCACTGACTTTCTTCTGTCTGTTTAATATATATAATGAGCTGGTTAATCAAATATAACTGGGAGATTTAGAGTCTCCCCAGTTTCAGGCACTGACTCTCTGCTGCCTGGTTAAATAAATATATAATCAGGAGATTTAGTGTCTCCCCAGATTAGGGCACTGACTGTGTTGGCTGGTTAAATATATACAGACAGAAGATTTAAAGTCTCCTCAGTTTGGGGCACTGACTCTGTGCTGGCTGACGAAATAAATATACATAATCTGGAGATTTAGAGGCTGCGATTATAGGGCACTGACTCTGGGCTGCCTGGTTAAGTTAAACATCGAGGGCCAAAGGGCCTGTACTGCGCTGTATTCTTCTATGTTCTATGTTCTATCTAACCAGGATATTTAGAGTCTCCTTAGTTTCGGGCACTGACTGAGGCTGGCGGGTTAAATAAATATATATACTCAGGAGATTTTGAGTCACCTCAGTTTAGGGCTCAGACTTTGTGATGGATGGATAAATACATATATATAACCAGGAGAAAGTCAGTGCCCGAAACTGAGGAGACTCTAAATTTCCTGGTTGTATATAATTAACCAGACAGCACAGAGTCAGCGCCTTGACTGAGGACACTCTAAATCTCCTGTTGTTTTGAAATTAGTCAGCCAGCATAAAGTCAGTGCTGAATCTTTGTTGGCTGGTTAAATAAATATATGTAACCAGGACATTTAGAGTCTCCTCAGTTTGGGGCACTGACTCTGGTCTGGCTGTGCAAATCGATATATAACCAGGGGGTAGAGAGCCTGCTCATTTTAGGGTTCAGACAATGCGCTGGCTGTGCCCATAACTCTGTAGACTGTAAATCCCCTGGTTATGTATATTGTTTCAATCAGCCAGCACAGGGTCAGTGCCCTAAACTGAGGAGGCTCCAAATCTCCTAATTATATATATTTATGTAACCAGCCAGCACAGAGTCAGTGCCCTAACGTGTGGAGAATTTACGTCTCCTGGATATGCATGTTTATTTAACCATCCAGCACAGGGTCTCTGCCTTGACTGAGGACAATCTGAATCTCGTGTTTATATATATATATTTAAACAGACAGGACAGAGTCAGTGCCCTAACTGAGGAGACTTTAAATCTCCTGGTAATTTATATGTATTTATTAATTCAGCACATAATCTAAGCCCTAAACTGTGGCAACTCTAAATCTCCTGATTATATCTATTTATTTAATCCGCCAGCCGGAAATCAGTGCCCCAAATGTGGAGAATCTAAATCTCCTGGTACATTAACTGAGGAGATTCGGAATCTCCTCGTTCTATATGTTTATTTAATCATAGCTTCATAGCTTTGAGAGCCAGTGCCCAAAACTGGGGAAACCCTAAATATCCAGATTTTATATACATATATATATATAAACAGCAGGCACAGAGCCATTGCCCTGAATTGAAAAGACACTAAATCTCCTGGTTATATCTATTTGTTTAACCAGCCAGCACAGAGTCAGTGGCCTAAAGTGAGGATTCTCTACATCTCCTGGCTATGTATTATGACCCAGCCAGCCCAGAGTCAGTGCTCGAAACTGAGGAGACTCTAAATATCCTGGATATATGTATTTAAACAGACAGCAAACAGGCAATGCCCTAAACTGAGGAGACTCGAAATATATATATACGTATTAATCATCCAGCACATAGTCTGAACCCTAAAC
>NW_025212242.1:16967-18444 GCF_004010195.1 Chiloscyllium plagiosum
AAGGCCATTCCTCAGCCCTGAAGCCCCAGGGAAAACTGTCGAAGCCTATTCAGCTTCGTGCTATTGTCCAAACAGTGCAAACCTTGAAAACCATTTCAAATACTTTCTAAATTGCACCACGTTCGTTACTGAATGCACGATCTGTTAGTGCTTGAAGTGAAGCGACGCTGAAACATTAGTAATGACAATTTTGACCGCAACCGGTCTGCAGGGTAGGGGGGCCGAGTGGTCTAACGCGCTGGATTTTAGCTCCAGTCTCTACCGAATCGTCGGTTCGAATTCCACCGCTGCCAATATCGCGGCTGTTCTTCTGCAGGCAGAGAAACTTTGCACGCCCTGTACGTTTTCGTTTTTGTGTTTGCAGCCGGTCAGGCCTCTAATCCAGACTGACTCTGAAAACAGTGGGACCCTTTGCTGTCGCAGCCCCCTCATCTGCACTGCTTTACGATGAATATGTGGAAAGTTTGGTGCCAGTTTCTGTGTCTCAAATAGTCAGCACGTTTGGCTGAAAGTTTGGTGGTTCGAGCCTGCCCTGAGCACCGAGCCTCAATGATTTCAGTTCAAGCATTGAGACCAATCATGTACCGACACTGCAACCACAAGAACTCACCAGAGTCCGCAGCTGGATGTGGCCCCAATCTCTCCAAGGCCCCGCTGCCAACAGAAAGCGGCGACTGCAGCTTCAATCAGCGGCTTCCTGCTCAGCCCTGGGACACAGCACATGGAAAATCCTTCCCGTGTGAGAGGGACAACAATTCCACTTTAAATTGGGAACGGCTTCAGAAGATTGTTCCTGTCCTTGGAATGTTTCCTAAACAAAACTCCTGTCTCGCAAATAAGAAGTGGGGAACGTTATTGGCAGGAAGGATAGAGAAAGTGCTGACTGTGAGGACCCTGTCTCGTCAGCAGGTGGGATTCCTTACACCCGAAACAGGAATGATTGGGTTTCCCTAGGGAATTTCCCTATTGATTTACCGTCTGCCAGAGTGACTGGGGATCACTCCGGCCACCTAAAGACGAGGATAAAAATATGAAAATATTTATATTGAATCTTAAATCCAGAGACAAGTGCTAAATAGATAATAATGTTTTGAAGGAATACTAGCTGAGAAATGGAAAGTGTGGATGATGACATTTGTGATTGGGAGGAATGAACTGGATCCTTGCAAATTGCAATGCCAGCTCAAATATGCTCAGTATGAAATGACCAACTAATTAATCGTGAGCCAGGCCCAGCTACTTTAGTCGGTACAGCATGAGATGCTTAATCTCAGGGCCGTAGGTTCAAGCCTCACGATGGGCCCTTTCACTCCTTTAAAGAAATCCAGCCCTCTGCTCCACTTGCAGGATTTGCAACCCGGTGCAGGGGTCGTTTTTGACACGTCGATCCGACTGTGTTTGATCACACGTCCGTTTCTGAGTGAAAGCTGTCTCCACTTTCCTGGAAGTGCCAGAGACAAGTTTATCAGTGCGGCCG
>NW_025212242.1:18554-21639 GCF_004010195.1 Chiloscyllium plagiosum
GTGGCGGTGGGGGATGGGGGGGGGGGGGCGGGTCTGACAGTGACCGCTCAATGTCAAATGGTCATGAACCAAAGTGAAGTGATTCAGACCGTTCTGACGGAAACCGAAGGGAACTCGTCCTGAACGTTTCACAATTCTCACGGAAAATGATCTTGTGTGCTCATGGGGGTTTACGGTAATGAACAGTTTATTGTCAGTAACAGGGGTGGTGGTGGGACAGGATTGTGAGGTTTCACAGTGGGACAGAAGTGATCTGGGTGAACGGGTAAGTCTCACATCCCCAGAGCATGGGAGAGTTGATTGGTCCAGGATCACTCCCATCTTCTGTTTCGGAACCAACAAATGAAATTGCTGGAAAATCTCAGCAAGTCTGCTCGTATTTTGGAAAGGAAAAGTGTTAAGACTTCGGGACTAGTGACATTTCTTTTTGCATGTCCATCTCCTTCTGGATTGTGCACTCTTCCTTTTTATTGACTATCTTCTGACTTCCAACTTTATACTCAGCTTCTCTTTTATTTTATTTTTCTCTCCAACCATCTTCCCAGCTTTTAAATTTGTATCAGTCCCATCTCTCACTTTGCCCATTTATGACCGAAGAACTTGCAAATGAACAATTAACTCTGTTTCTATTTCCTTAGATACCAGATGCCCAGAGACCGGAAGGTATAGGATGACGGTTAGAGCTTTCAGCCCATAGTGTGCTCTGCCATTCGATCATGGCTAATATCACTCTCAATCCCATTCTCCAGTCTTCTCCCTGTAACACTCATTACCCCTGAATTTAGGACCCAGTCTTTTTTCCCAGACTGGGTCTGCATCCGCCCAAACCCCTCCACGTCTGCTGGTGGCTGTTACACCGTGTCTCTGGGTGATCGAGCTGAGTTTCAGTCCTGCACGGCAAACCCAATCTGTTCTGAACAACGCAATAGCCGCTGGAGGACATCTCGATCAGGTCTCTGGCCCCACTGTGTTTGTGCGGGGGAGCAGTTATCACCTTCACCTCCCATGGGAAGGATTGGTCCTTCAAATATCCGGGCAGTAAGAACGATCGGCTTGTGTGTGAACATCGGTGGAGATAATTGCTTTCTGACCTGGTCAGTAAACCTTACTCTGTATGTCCCTGCCCATTCCTGCCGTTATCGTGAAAGGGAATGCAAGTCCAATTAATTGCCGTGTACGGTTTTATTCGATACACATTCTTCCTTGTTCAGAATATAGGTGGATGTTTCCAGCACAGATAATCACTATTTTGAAGAATGCAGTCGGCGGGCCATGATACCTTTCTGGAGAGGAGAAGCATCAGTTTCTGAAGAAAGTGGCCTCGTTCAGAGCTGAGCAGAAATATTGTTGTTCCCGCTTTAAGGGCGACAGTTTTCCAGATGGGTGATCGATGGGGCTTTATTGCGCCTCATCAGCAAAACTTGTTTTGCATTTACTCGCCCATCACTACTCTCGTGGTGAAAAGAAGTATAATTCCAAATAACTGCTGCGTGAATTTCTTTTCAAATGTCACTGCGCTGTGGCCGTGAATATGTGGCGATGTCTACACCCCTGCTGGCCATCCTGTTTAAGAGTGCAGTTATGAACATTCCTCTGTCTCGGCGCTACAAGGAAAATTGCCCCCGCCTATTCAGCCTCGCCCTACATTCCAAACTCGGCAAACCTGGCAACCTGTTTGTCAGTATTTCCTGAGCATTTTGACGTGATATCCTTTACTTTTTTCAATCACGCTGATAACCCTGGCCAACATTAGTCTATTCGGAACGGAAATGTCAGTGTTGGATGAAGAGCAGCTGGCTCCGTGGCTCGGTTGGGACCTCGTTGTTCCATTTGGGTCACACCCGAAACATCTCTAGTTCAAACCAGGCAGGAGCTACTTTGTTCCATTGGGACAGGTGGATTGGTGGGAATGGAGCGTTCCTGTTGGTTGTTCTCATCAGCAACCTGGGTTTGAATTTGCTAGCCCACATCTGCTGCCATGGTGAAAAGGAATACGATTCCGATTAATTGCTGTGTCAAACTTCGTTCAGTTTCTCTCCTCGGATAAAGTGAGGGCTGGAGATGATGAAACGCTCCGAAAACAAACGACGGTTCTCCTGCTGCTCGGATGCTGCCTGACCGGATGTGCTTTTCCAGCACCACACTCTCAACTAAGTTTCTCTCCTCCTGGGTCGACGATATGAGTCGAATTGTAGATCTTCTCCCACCGTCCATTTTAAGGGTACAGTTACCAGCACTGATCCTTTCTGCACAAGAACTATCGCATTTGCTTTACATGTGAAGGCAGCCTGGTTCAGTGACAAGGTAAGCTCTCATTTGCTCGTGTCACAGCGAACACTGGTTACCTGATGTCATCTCTGTCATATGTATCCCAAAGTAGGCTCTGAAACGCCTCATTTGGACCCTGGCATTTCTAAACCTGCGTGAACCAAAACCAGAAAACCTCAGTCATGGTTTGGAGCAGTTCACATATTCGAGTTTCCAAGCAGAAGGCATGGTTACCGCTCATTCAGTCAACAACAGGAATGAGAAGCTTTACATCCTCAGATGAACTGCTTGACTCATGCTCTCATAAAGTCACTAATTCAGTTTTCTGGATAAATGTAAGGGCGCCTTCTGCCTTCCCTTGTAGTCTAGTAGCCAGCATTTGGCGCTCTTGCCACCGTGACACGGGTTCTATTCCCCGTCAAGGAATGCGTGCTTTGTTCTGCACACACATCGTGTTAAGAATATTTCTGTCCACTTTTCGAATCGGTTTTAAAGTTGAACAGAAAACCAAGAGATGCAGATGTTGGAAATCTGAAACAAAAACAAGAATTGACGTGCAAACTGAATAGTCCTGGCAACATCTGTGGAGAGAAACAGAGACAATGACACACAGCGACAGAACCAGATTAGTTCTTCATTTCTGGACCACAACTGACCGGGATAATGGTCAGTTTTATCTGTCTAATGAGGATTGTTATCAAAATCTTTTATTTTTTGCCAGTTAGCAGCCATGTCGACCCGAGATCTGATTCGTTCAGTGTCTACCTCCAGATGGGCCTCTAATTTCCTGTCTTTATCTCTGTGTATCTACCTCACC
>NW_025212242.1:21885-25824 GCF_004010195.1 Chiloscyllium plagiosum
GAAGGAGGGAGAATAAAAGTGGAGGAGAAGAAGGAGTGCTTTTGGAACAGCAGCAAGAAATTCCAGGTTGGTGTATTGGTTAGGAAGAACAACATGCACTGCTGGAACTAAACCAGGAAAAAAACCATAACAGGCTCGAACTGAGACAGGATGCTGAGTCGCTTCATCAGCAACACCACACTTAATAAAAGGTGAACCTACGAGACTTCAATACAACAAGCGGATGCAGCTGCGATTGGACCCTATGGTCAGCTGCTTACAAAGGAGGTGTTTTGAATAACTAAGCGACGTCCATATGTGCAGTTCATTAACCACATGACCACAGTAACTCGGAAATACATTTTTGTATCAATTTTACTCAGTGTGATTTGCAATCAAACCCTGCTTTTGCAAAATCAGACATTTCACGATTGAACATTCTTCAATGCAAAGGCACATAAAAGGACAATCTTCTCTTGCATTGGTTTCAAACAGATATTTGTATCTGTTTAAGCTGACAGGACAAAGGGAACATTTTTCATCCTCTTGCGGCGTATTGACGGCTTTAATACACACAGAGGGAATCTCACACGAAGAGGAACAGTGTCATTGCAATGCATTGACCAGGAATGGTGTGTGAGCCAATGTAAACAGTTTGCAGTAAAAGCTGACCCTTGAGCAGCGACACTGAGCCTTGCACCAACAGATCCAGACTCACTTCCTGCCTCATGCCTCCCAGTCATCATTGTCATTCACGTCAATTTCACTTCCCTGCTCCACTTTCCAACTTACTACCGATTGGAACCTACCACATTTAGGAACGCATTCCTGGGATAAAGATATCACTTAATGGAATAGGACTCGCTGTCCATCCCTAAATCCCCCAGAGATGGAGGAGATGAGTTGTTTTGGTGAACCATTGAACTCCTTCACACGGTGGTACAGCCATTATGCTGCAAGCGCGGGATTTCCTGGATTTACACCCAGAGACACTGAAGGAACACCAACATATTTCCAACTCAGGAAGGTGAGATGATTGGAGGGAGATTTGAAGGGGTCACTATCGTATCTGTCCGCTGTCATTATCCTTCTACATGGTTCACCAATCACTGGGCTGATTCTGGAGGGATCCCGGTGTGTCTTCTGTGTGGAACGAGGAATGCGTTTTCATTCAGACAATTCACATGAAGAGAATTAAACCTTCATTACCTGAATGGGAACTGTATCCATGTCTGGACGATACAAACTTTAACTCCTCCGCATGGGTCCCCCGGTAATGCTGACAGTTTCCAAAGCGACCTGAATTGTACACACCCTTGTGCCTGTCCATCCCTTCATAACCACCTTCGGCCACAACGTTTCTCTCTTCAATTTTGCAGACGCTTCATATGATCGCCTTGGGTTTCAAAGTAAAGAAAGTGGAGCTGTGGTGATCTGATGTCGGTCAGTAGGTGTAATGCAGGAATGTACAGAACAGGTTTTGAGGCATGAAATTGCACTGAAGGGATTCCACCACTAAAAGGCGCTGTTCATCTCGTCTGATTCTCCATCCTGGGATTCAAACCAACAGAGGTTTCTCTCTGCACTGGCTCAGGGTCTTCACTGGAAGAAGCCATGACGCAAGATATGAAAAGATATTTCACTGGAGTGGATCAAAAAATCACGGAGTGACTGTGAATGAAATGATGGCAACTTCCAGCAGAGGCGCAGGCGACCCTGAAGCAGGTACCTGAGGGCAAATATGTATCCTTGGCCATTGAAAGACATTGCTTCACGAAGTGGGACATCCGATGTGGAGCAGTAACGATGATTATTTTTACTGATTGTTCACCTTGTGAATGCGGTTTCCCCCAATGTCCATGTTTCCATTTCATATCGACTACCTGTCGTACCTCCGGCTGCCATTGGGCCAGTGACATAATGGATAATGCCTCTGACTTTTGATGGTTCGAATCCTTCCTGATTTGTGTGCAATGTGCTGCAGGGATTGGATCAGTGGGTCCCGAATTTGGGAGTATTGCACCTCAATGTGCGACAGAATTTGAGGAGCTGCAGACTTTGGATCAGTGTGTTTTCAAATTTGAAAGTTGCACGTGAGGCATTTGTCCGTTTTAAATTCTAGCTCATCGTAACGTCGTTCATTGTCTGTAAAACTGGCTTTAGTTGCACCTAACGCTGCCTTTTGTCGGAGAAACGTGTGTGTGTGTGTGTGGGTGGGTGGGTGTGGGGGTGCTGGAGGCGGGGTCTTATGTAGGTGGAGAGCGGAACTGAAGCACAACGAGCTGGTATAATCATGAAACCTCTGCCCACCTCCCCCACCACCAACCTCCGGGCATGTGTGTCTGTGGCTCACCCTATGGGTGAAAATGTGAATGGGTTGATCGAGGGGATTTCACTTCAGTATGACGGTGTATAACTCACTCCCATTGTTGTCTCGTTTAAGATCACAGGGATAATCTTTTCTGAATTTTGCGTTGAAAACATCAGAACACACAAGGTATTGTGGACACTGGATCGAAAACAGATGGCTATCTGATGAGCCATACTGCACGATGGGCCGAATGGGATTTTCCTATGGTGTTAAAATAAACCTCGAAGACAACGGGAAACTAATGTGCAGCGAAAGTGAACCAAAATGAAATGCATAAGTGGTTTCATTGAGAATAAATGCGACAACTTCTGTCGCCTTCCCTTTTAATCTCACGGTTAGGAGTTGGTGCACTCTCTGAAGGGGAAAGGGTGATTCCTGGTCAGGGATTGGGCGATGAGTTCTGCAAAGATATCTTGCTAACAGTCTTTCTGACCAATTTTCTGAAGCCGTCAGGTCATTGGTTTTGTCTCAAATGTTTTTAAGAATAACATGAAACAAAGGACTGCAGATGTTTGAAATCGGAACCAAAACCAAGATTTGATAGAAAAACTCAGTAGGACAGTGGAGAGAAACAGAGTTAATGCTTCATATCGGCAGAGCGAGGTTACTTCAACATTTCTGTATTATATTTTTGGTAAAATGATCAGTTTACCCTGTCAGGATATTTACCAAAATCTTTCATTAGCTTACAACCGTCAATGTTGAAAATTCCAAATGACTTTGTTGGCTGTAAGAATCCTTCCGTTGCCCGGAGCTGGTGAAAGGCTGTGCTTAATAGTTACCTTTCTTTTTACTATTTGTTTCTGACAGTCAGCAGAACATGTCGTTGGAGAATTGGTTCTTTCAGTAGCTCCCTCAATATGCGTCTCCATATTTCTTTCTTTCTCTGTGCATACACATGACCCTTTTTCACATTCTCGGACTCTCGGTTTGCCCATATTCCTCATTTCCCAATTCGTCTCTTGAAAAGCCTGACATTCTGAGACAAATTGAGATTGTACCAGCTAACAGGCTTTCTGCCTCCTCGGTAGCATGTGTGGGTTTGGGCTCACATTCTCCGAATAATGTGTCTAGCACTTATGCCCGAGGTGAGGAGTCATTCCTTCATCAAAAGGTTATGATCATTTCGAGTTCTAAATAGACTTCGTAATCTACAAGAAAAAAGAAACCGCAATCACAGTGCGAACCACAACGACAGGAGTGCAATGAAGTATTTCCTGTTGGTGTAGAATGAATGAATGTTGACAGCAGAGAATTAGGATGAACAGCTCTTGGTGTCTGCGCCATCACTGCAACATTCGCGGGCAAGTTTGCCATGTCTCCTGGCTCACCTCGTTATTCCCAACAAACTGGAAATGAACGAGGTGTAATAAAGGAGGAGGAGAAGCAGAAATTCTTGTCAAACACAGGAAGGAAACTCCAGATTGAATTAATAGTTCGGAAGAAACAATATCCCCTGGAGGAACTAACCCAGGGAGCAGATCAGGGTCACCAAAACAGGCTGACACTCAAACAGGACGCAGGATTGACTGATGAGCAACGCTGACTTGGGAGAGTTTGAAACAACCATGTATTTGGTAAAATACGCA
>NW_025212243.1:0-2398 GCF_004010195.1 Chiloscyllium plagiosum
GGGAACCTGAGGGGCAATTTCTTTTACACGCAGGGTGGTATACACATGGAATGAGCTGCCAGCAGAAGTGAAGTGGTTGAGGGGGGTACATTCTCAAAATTTAAAATGCATTTGGACAAACACACGGATAGGAAAGAATAAGAAGGATATGGGTCAAGGGCAGGGAAATGGGGTTAATGCGAATCGACATTTTGTTCGGAATGGACCAGTTTGGGCTGAAGGGCCTTTCTCCGAGCTGTCGGGCTCTATGACTCTCACAATCATTGCTTCTCCCATTGAATCTTATATTATACTTCCCCAATTCATTGGAGCGTACTTGACCTTCTAGCCTCCAGGCATCCATGATGTTTGACCACAATGTTCAAACATTCGATATTGTATTCAGACGCCGTGTAAAAATGCAACGTATTAATGTCACTATTCCTCCAAAGCTGCTTCAGAGCAAGGTAATTAATTCGTCCTCCTGACAACACAACACCAAATCTGAAATAACCTGCTCTCTAGTTTGGTTCACAACATGCTGTTCAACCTACCTAATACACACTTACGGAAGTTTTTCTTCACAGCATTAGTAGTCACTGCAGTTTCGGTGCAACGTGAGACCATCCATTATTACTGCAGCACCCACGATTATTTGTTACTCATTCACAGGATGACGGCGTCGCTGGATAACCAGTATTTATTGCCCAAACCAGAGGGCAGTTAAGAGTCAGCAGCGTTGTTTTGAGTCTGGAGTCGCATGCAGGCCCCACCAGGTAAGGACTGTAGGATCCTTCCATCAAGGACATCAGTGAACCAGATGAGTTTTTCCAACAATCGCCAATGGATTCCTGGTCATCATAATCCAGATACACATTGAATTCAAATTCCACCATCTGCCATGGCAGGATTTGAATTAATGTCCCCAGCATATTTCCTGTATCTCTAGGTTAAGAGCCCAGCGATAATATCACTGTGTCATTGCTCCCCCTTGCATATACTTGCAAACCTAATTTCCAGAGCATATGAGGTAAAGTATTTACGTGACAGATTTGGTTTTGATATATGACACACTAATGTTTGCTTCACCTTGGTATTTGTAACATCCTCCCAAACTGATTCTGTGGGAAGTGAGGGAAAGGGTCTGTGGCGTTATTAGCGATAGACTTGGACAAGACGTTCAGGGAGACTCACCTCAACGCTGAGATTATCTGAAGAATTGGTCAGCAATACAGGACAAGCATCAATATTCTTTCCCCCCACTTTGCCAGGATAAGTATAACCATATACTTCTGCTCCCTCGCACTCACTGTATATCTGTCATAACACCTACCCCCGAACAAGGCTCACACTTTATCTCCAAATAAGGCTCAAGCACGACCACACTCACTGTTGAATTCAGCACCTTCCCTCCCCAACCATTTCTGTCACTGACGCAATAGTCCCGCACACTAATACTACTGCATGGATACAACACTGTGGTCAGACTCCCTCCGGACATCTCACCCTTCCCCCTTCCCCTATACCAGCATTAACAGCAGGGACACCCACTCGCACCCTCACTCCGTACCTCCTCTTCTCCCATTCCAGGAGAAACATCCTGCAATAGTACATAAAGGCCCAAGCAGGGTGTTAGAGTGCCAGATATCCGTTCCCTCACCCTCTATCTCGAGATGTGGGGAGGATCCTGGAAAGAGGCAGAGAGGACCAGGACACCTTTTGTGGAGATTCTGAAACATCGACGTCCCACCAACCAAGTAAGCAGCAATGTTCAGTAAAGAGCAATTCTCATTTTAAACTCGTTGGCATTTCCAATCTCATCTCTCTCACTTTTCAGGCTTAGTTAAAAGCATCAATGAAAGACTAAAAATAAAAATAATGTTTATTCTCTTCAGTAAAAATGTTAAAAAGAAAAAAAACGATATAAGTTCATTATCAAAACATGACGTTCATTCAAAATTATGGGCAATCCTCGTAAATACTCAACATCATTTCTCTCACTAAATCTTCTTACGAGTGTTTGTATTCAAGCATCTGCTTCTTTAATTTCAACGGAATATCGTGCCCTGCTATCAAATGCTCATAGTAAATATCCATTCCTCTCGGAACTTTTCGTAAACTGTCCATATATTTCCAAATAACTGGATGTTCCACATCAAGTTCGCATTGTCATCTCCTGTGGGCAGCTTCTGCATTATTGTTTGTTTTGTCCTCATTGTTTAATGGGATACAGACCGAGAAGACAGAACATCTGCAATGGGTTACAGACGAGGTAGGGCAGAGCGTCTGCAACGGTATACAGACGGGGGGAGGGCAGAGCATCTGCAAAGGGATACAGACAGGGGGAGGACATAGCGTCTGCAATGGTATAGGGGCAGGAGGAGGGCAGAGGGTTGGCAATGGGACACAGACAGGGGGA
>NW_025212243.1:3265-5443 GCF_004010195.1 Chiloscyllium plagiosum
AATGGGTTACGGACAGGAGGAGGGCAGAGCGTCTGCAATGTGATACAGACAGGGGAAGGGCAGAGCGTCTGCAATGGGATACTGATGGGTGAGTGCAGAGCATCTGCTATTGGATACAGACGGGGAGGCAGAGCATCTGCAATGTGATACAGACGGAGGAGGGCAGTGCTTCTGCAATGGGATACAGACAGTGGGAGTGCAGAATGTCTGCAATGGGACACAGACAGGGGAGGGCACAGCAACAAGCAATGGCATACAGACAGAGGGTGGCTGTGAGCAAGGCCCAAGCAAAAACAAAAACACAGTACAATATATATGTGATGGAAATTTTCTGTTTTCGGGAAAAGACGAAACAGCAGAAATTTATTTAAATGCAAGGAGAATGCAGAACTCAGTGGTACAGAGGGATTTGTGTGTCTTTGCACATGAATCACATTAAATTAACCTGAAGATGGAGCAAGTGATTTGGAAGGTAAATGTCGTGATCCTGTTTCGTGTAAGGGGTGTTGGGTATGATCTTAGCGATGTTTTCTGCATCAGTACAGGGCATTGCTGAGATACATCTGTTGTATTCTGTGTAGTTATAACTGTCTAAACTGCAAATAAAAAACAAAATTGCTTTCGAAACGTCTCAAAGATGTTTCTCTTTTCTCATTCTTGGGATGAAGGCATTACGTTATAAAGAATTAACAGTTCGGCCTGAGAATGAGGGATGTTTTATTGACCATATAAGATCTTGAGAAGAGTGTAGTTGGTGAATACCGGATGAATATTTCTTCTTGTGTGGGAGAATAAAACTGGGGAAATACTTTAAGAATAAGTCAGTTTCAAAGGAAAGGTCATTGGACAGAAAAATTGAACTGTGAATTCTCTTCCTACATGCTGACAGACAAGCTGAGCTTTTCCAGCAATTACTGTATATGTTTAAGAATATTCATTTTAACACAGATATTGTGAAGACATGAAACGCTTATTTTTTACATTATGCAAGCACATATTAACACATCTTCAAAACAAGTTGAACCATTTATTGTTAATGAATTGATTCTGCAATAACACACTGACCGGGAATCGAGAATGTAATGGAGTCATATAGTTCGGACAATGGTTCAAGAAGTCCAGTGTGAGATTGATAACGTTACTGATTTAACTTACAGATGGAAAATGTAGCCTATCTGTGGAGAAACATTGTATTGCTCCCTTTCTGTTCCCTACCACTCATCACAGCAATGTGTGGAGTGAAAAAAATCCCAGTCGTCTTTCCCACTAATGGAGGATTCCTGATGAGGATTCATTAGAGTCTCCCCATTGCTTGAAGCAAAACAGTTCAGTCAAATTCAACTGTTTCATGAAGAAATCCCATTGTCAGAAGGCTGTGCAAGCAGAATAACTACAGAAGTAATTATCCGACTCGATAGTGAGGGGAACAGACAGGAGATTCTGTGGCTGCAAATGGGAATCTGGAGTGGTGTGTAGTCTCCCACATGCCCAGTGTCCAGGATGTCTCAGAGCGGCTGCAGAACGTTCTCACCGGGGGTGTTGGGTGTCGGTGGGTGGGGAAGCAGCCAGAAGTCATTGTGCACATTGGTACAAAGGACAGGTAGAAATAGTGATGACATCCTGCAGAATGATTGTAGAGAGCTAGAGAAAAGGATGAAGGGCAGGACCATGACAGAGGTAATATCCAGTTTACTTCCAGTGCTCAGTGCTAGTGAAGGTAAGAACAGGAGGATATGGCAGATGAAGGGGTGGCAAAAGAATTGGTGCAGGGGGGCAGAGATATTTGGATCACTGGGATCTTTTGTGGGGCAAGGTGACCTGTTAAGGAAGGAAGGGTTGTACCTGAACTGGAAGGGGACCAGTATGCTAGCAGGCAGATTTGCAACTGCTGCAAGGGAGTGTTTCAACTAAATTGGCTGTGGGTTGGGGAGGGGTGGTATCCTCAACAGTAGGGAGGAAAGTGTGAGGCTGTAAGGAGATACAGTAATCAGGAACAGTAAAATGAAGAGACAGGGAGCAAGGAATGCCTGTTGGATTAAATTGCAACTGTTTCAATGCAAGATGGCTGACAGGTAAGGCCGATGAACTTCGGGCATGGATCGGTGCCTGGGACTGGGATATTATAGCCATTACAGAAACATGGCTAAGGGAGGGACAGGACTGGCAGCTTAATGTACC
>NW_025212243.1:5868-9518 GCF_004010195.1 Chiloscyllium plagiosum
ACCTGACCTGCACATCTTTGGACTGTGGGAGGAAACCGGAGCACCCGGAGGAAACCCACGCAGACACGGGGAGAACGTGCAAACTCCACGCAGTCAGTCGCCTGAGTCGGGAATCAAACCCGGGTCTCAGGCGCTATGAGGCAGCAGTGCTCACCACTGTGCCACCATGCCGCCCACTAGAGGGTGCAACACGGGAAGGGACGAAACTTGACCTACTGTAAGATCTAGGGCAGGGCAGGTGACTGAGGTGACAGCGGGGGAGCACTCTGGGACCCGTGAACATAGTTCTATTAATTTTTAAATAATTATGGAGAAGAACAAAACTGATCCACATGTTTAAGTTCAAACTTGGGGCAAGGCGAATTGTGGTGGAATTGGACAGGATCTTGTAGGGGTTGGTTGGAGGAGTTTGTTTGCAGGTGAAGGGAACTCCTGCTAGTGGGAGACCTTTAAAAGTGAAATGTCTACAGTTCAAGGTCTATATGTTCCTGTGAGGGTAAAAGGCAAGGTTGGTAGGAAGAGGGATCCTCGGATGTCAGGGGATATTGAGGCTTTGACCAGCAAAAAGGCGGCGTGGCTCAGGTCCAGGCAGTTGGGATCGAGGGAATACCTGGAGGTGTACAGGGGATACAGTAGTTTACTGAAGAAGGAAATCGGGAGTGCGAAAAGGGGGCAGAAGATAGCTTTGGTTGAGAAGATTAGGGTGAATGCAAAGAGGTTCTTCAAGTATATTAAAGTAAAAAAGAATAACTAAATGAGAGTATGACCCCTCAAGTTCCAAAGTGGACATGCATGTCTAGAACCGTAGGGGATTTCCGAGATTCTCAATGAATATTTCTGCTCTGCCTTTACCATGGAGAAAAAACATGATGACTTGGGAGGTTAACAAAGGTAGTAGTGTTATCTTGGGGTGAGTCAATATAATTGGAGAAGACGTGTTGGATGCATTAGAAGGTATGAAGGTGGATAAATCTCCTGGTCCTAAACAGATGCATCCAAGAACACTGCAAGAGGCTACAGAAGAAACTACGGGGACACTGGTTAATACTTTTGTATCATCGTTAGCTACAGTTTAGGTTCCAGAATATTGGAGATTAGCAAATGTTGTGCCATTTTTCAAGAAGGGAAGCAAAGAAAAATCTGGGATCTATAGACCAGGAAACCTAACAACTGTGGTAGAGACGTTACTTGAGAAGACTCTGAGAGATGAGATATACATGCATTTGGAAAGATAAGGTTTGTTTACAAATAGTTTTTTTAACAAATTCCCTACAGTATGGGAACAGGCCATTTGGCCCAACAAGATCACACTAGACATCCAAAGAGTAACCCACCCAGTCCCATTCCCCAACCTATATTTACACCTGACGGATGCACATAACACTATGGGTAACTTAGCATGGCCAATTCACTTGACCTATGCATCTTTGGATTGTGGTTGGAAAATGGAGCACCCAGAGGAAACACACACAAATACAGTGAGAATGTGCAAACTCCACACAGAAAGTCACCCGATGCTGGAACCAAACCCGGATCCATGGCACTATGAGGCAGCAGTACTAGCCACTGAGCCACCATGCCACCCTTGCCTTTTTCAACATAGTTCAATGACCCAGGGACAAAATCTATTCTGCCCTTCACCCATGATAGACGTTCCACTATCACATACCATGGATAATGTATTCTCCACTGAAAATGTCATCTTATTATTATTTACTAATTCTTTTGTTATTACTAATTTTAGTAATTATTGTTAATAGATGTTTTTAGACTGGAAAGATTGAATGGCTTTGTGAGTGGAAGATCATGCATCTCAAGTTTGTTTGAGTTCATTGATGAAGTGACGAGAAATGTTGATGATGGTAGGGCGGTATACGTAGATTATATGGTTTTCACTAACTCTTTTGACAAGGTTGCCATTGATAGGCTGTTCTGGAAGGTTAGATTCGCACGGACCCCAGAGCGAGCTGGCAAATTGTACACACAATTGGCTTCATGGTAGTAAGCAGAGGGTAATAGTGGAAGGATGCTCTCGGACTGTAGGCATGTGACACATGAAATGCCTTAGGGGTCGCTGCTGTTCGTTATCTGTATCAATGATAGTCTTGCGAATGTACAAGGCATGATAAGGAAACTTGAAGATGACACTAAAATAGGTGGTATCGTGGACAGTGAGGAAGTATATCAGAACTTGCAGCAGGACCTTGATCAAACTAGAGAAGTTGGCCGAGGAATATTTGGCAACGTTAGATCAAGGTAGGAGTTTCATGGTGATTGGTAGGACTTTAATGAGTGTAGTTGAGCAGAGGGACCATGGAGTCTAGGTCCACCGTTCTCTGAAAGTGGGGCCATAATTAGACATGGAAGTGAAGAAGGCTTTTGCCACAGTAGCAAGCATCGGTCAGGACATGGAGGAGAGCAGTTGGGAAGTTATGTTGCAGTTATTCAGGAAGTTGGTGGGGCTGCACTTGTAGTGGTGTGTTCAGTTTTAGTCACATTGAGATCGGAAGGATGTTTTTAATTTGGAATGTGTGCAGACGGAATTTACACAAATGTTGCCAGGACTCAACAGTATGAATTATAGGGAGAGGTTGGACATGCGAGGACTTTTCTTCTTTAGAGAATAGGAGACTGAGAGGGATCGTATAGAAGTTTACATGGATAGGATAGATCCAGCTTTTTTTTTCCTAGAGTTGGGGAATCGAGGAGGAGAGGGCACAAGTTTAAGAGGAGAGGGGAATGAATAAAAGGGAAACTGATGGAAACTGCTTTACACAGAGAATGGTACACAAAGGGAATGTGCTGCCAACGGAAGTGGTTGAAGCATTTGTATTAACGATATTTAAACGGCATTTGGGCAAGTACATGGATAGGAAAGGACGAGAATGCTACGGGCCAAGTGCTGGGAATTAGGTTAGTGTTGTTGGATATTTGGGTCAAATGGACGGGTTTGGGCCAAAGGGCCTCTCTGCCTCTCTCCATGCTGTAAAACATGATGACTCTACAAATAGAACGGCATTTGGCTCAAACTCTCATTTTTCCTTTGGTCATGAGTTCGAATCATATTTGGACAATGTTCTTTCAAGTTAACTTTGCAGATATTTTGCTTTTCAGTTTATTATCGACAATACGTATGTGTGTGTGCGTGTGCGTGTGTGTGTCTGTGTGTGTTTCTCAGTATTTTTCAAAGGAAAATATCAATGTACGTATTGCAATATCCTCTCGTCGTTCCTCTTTCGATCATAGTTTGAGTAATTTTGTTTTGGTCATAAATGCGTTGTTTTAGCAGATTAAAGAAATCTGTCTGACTTGTTCCGAACACTGACCCTGACACACTCTGAGAACTATATCATTGGCCATATCACCAACATAGTTATCATTATTTTTTTGTGGCCAGTGGAGGAGTGGGTCTAGAAAAGGGAGTAGTAAGCCAAAAAAACACAGGGAATTATCCACTCAATCAGCCAACGTTAGTGCCGAGGAGCTCGTTGGCGGGGATTCTGAGGGATAAGATTTGCATCTATTTAGAAAGACAAGGACTGATTAGTATCAGTCAAAATGGATTTGTGTGATGGAAGTAATGTTTAATTAATGTGATTGAGTATTATGAAGAGGTGACGAAGAAGATTGAAGAAGACACTGTGGTATAT
>NW_025212243.1:10089-13374 GCF_004010195.1 Chiloscyllium plagiosum
GTTCACAGTAAAGAAGATTATCTCAGAATATAACGGGATCCTTGACCATCAATGATCCAAGGACTGGCAGATTGAGTTTAATTTAGATATTTGTGAGTTTTTGCATTTTGGTAAGTTAAAGCAGGGTAGTACCGTGAGGAATGTTGCTGAACAAAGAAACCTATGGGTGAAGATTCATAGTTCCTTGAAAGTGGAGTTCAGGTCGGTAGAGTGGTGAGGAATGTGGTTGGCATGCTTGCTTTAATCGGTCAGAACATTGAGTATAGGAGTAGGCGTAGCGTGTTGCGCTTGTACAGGACGTAGGTGAGGCCATTTTAAGAATACTGCGTACTTGTCAGTTGACTCTGCTAAAGGATGGATGTTGTTAAGCTTGAAAGGGTGCAGAAAAGATTTACAAGGATTTTCTGGAACCTGAGGGTTTGAGCTACAGCGAGATGATGAACAGGTTGAGGCTTTTTCCCCTGGACTGTCCGAGGCTGAATGGTGATATGACAGAGGTATAAAAAAGTCCTGAGGGGCATGGATAGTCAGAACGGGCCAGATCTTTTTCCCAGTGTAGGGGCGTCCAGAACTAGACGGCATAGAGTGAAGGCGACATGACAAAGACTTAGAAGGGACTTGAGAGGAAACGTTTTCATACAGAGGCGGGTGGGCGTACTGTCAGAGGAAATGGTGAAAGCCGGTACAATTACATGTTTAAAATGTATCTGGAATGGTACATAAATAGGAATGGTTAAGAGGGATGCGGGCCAAATGCTGAAAAGTGGGACGAGATCTGATTAAGATGCCAGATTGGCTTCGACAATTTGGAAAAAAGGATCTGTTTCCAAGCTGCATGACTCTCTTATTCTCACAAGGGGATGAGGGAAAATTCTAAAAGGGCCATTCGAATGGGAATTCTCTTCCCTGGAAGTTTGTGATGCCTCTCTGATTACAAGTATTCACAGCTGAGTTATTTAAAGATTTGACAGAAAAGTGTGTCACGGATAATGGGACACAGACAGGAAAATGAGGCTCAGACCACAATCTGATCAGCCACAATCTTAATGCCTGGTGGAGAAGGCTCAAATTCTCAATGACCCACTCCTGCTCCTCAGTCCCATGTTTCTGCGTTCCATTAAACCCCTCAAACTGGCTAGACAGGAGCTGTTGGAGTCCACTGACTGTTATAGCATGGTGCACAGGAACAGAGGAGACCATTTCGTCCCTCAAGACTGTCCCACACGGTTTGGGAGATTTGGAAATATAATTGGAAGACCCAGGCGAGACATAAAAGGGGGCGCTCATCTTCTTTACAGAACTTCCCCTCTCTGTAACTTGTGCTTCATTTGTTGATCATGTTGGAGACCCAGATTCACTGTGAATACAGCCCCAAAATCTCACGCAGCGATGGCTCACAGAATCCGCTGGTCTCCCTGATTGCAACATTCCATAAAAGACCTTCCAGGAAAATAACACCAACTAACTTTCCAATAACAGAATGGGAGAACATCAGAAACAGGGGCAGGTCATTCCCATCCCAAGCCTGCCTTGGCCTTCACTAACATCAAGGCTGACCTGCTCCAAGTCTCAAATCTTCCTTAGTGTCCAAGTCTTCTTGAGTACTTCCATAGAACACAGAACAAAGAACAGGACTGATTTGGAGATGCCGGTGTTGGAATGGGGTGTACAAAGTTAACAATCACACAACACCAGGTTATAGTCCAACAGGTTTAATTAAAAGCACGCTAGATTTAGGAGTGTCGCTCCTTCATCAGGTGATGGTGGAGTGCTCAAGCCTAACACAGAATTTAGAGCAGAAACTTACAGTGTGATTTAACTGAAATTATACAATGAAAAATTGATTGTCTGTTAAGTCTTTCATCTGTTAGAATACCATGATAGTTTATGTTCTTTCATATGTAAATCACAAAACTTTTTTTTAGAAGTTGCACTATCAGTTTAGCTGTTAATAATGGTGATAGCTCGACAATATGTTGAAAGTGGTGCCACCCCTGTGTTGTCTGTCTATGCCATGAGGTTTATATTGATTCTAGTCTAAAATGTGAGATAACGGAGTTTTACATGAATTCATGCAGTTTTTGAGGTCAGAGTTCTACATGAATGTTAAGACCTTCAGCCCTCGACGTTGTGCCGTTTGTCCTACTCTAAGATCAGACTCACCTACATGCTTCCATTCACTTTGTTCCATGTGCCTATCCAAGAGTCTCTTAAGTTTCCCTCAGGTATTTGACTCTACTACCATGGCTGGCAGCGCATCTAACACACCCAACACTCTCGGTGTAAATAATCTACCTCTGAAATCTCCCCTAAACCTTCCTCCAATTACTTTAAATTTATGCCACCTAGTGATAGACATTTCTCTCCTCGGAAAATGTTTCTGGCCATTCACCCTCTCTTTTTCCAAGTATGGGGACGGCAAACACGAGGGGACACAACTTTAAAATGCCTCTCATCATCTTGTACACCTCTATCAAGTCACCTCATCTATTTTTCCTCCAGTGAGAAAAGCCCTCGCTCCCTCACGATTTCTTCATAGGTATAAGACGGATGTTAGAGGTAGTTTCTTTACTCAGAGAATAGTAAGGGTATGGAATGCTTTGCCTGCATCTGTAGTAGACTCGCCATGTTTATGTGCATTTAAGTCGTCATTGGACATGCAAATGGACGGACATGGAATAATGTAGGTGGGATGGGTTTCAGCTGAGTATGACAGGGTGGCGCAACATCGAGGGCCGAAGGGCCTGTACCGCGCTATAATGTTCTATGTTCTATGTTCTATGCCTCTCATCATCTTGTACACCTCTATTAAGTCAGCCCTCATCTATTTTTCTTCCAGTGAGAAAAGGACTCGCTCCCTCACGGTTTCTTCATACGACCTGCCCTCCTGTCGAGGCAGCATCATGGTAAATCTCCTCTTTACCCTCTCTAAAGCTTTCTTATCCTTCCTATAATGAGGAGACCAGACCTGAACACAATATTCCCTGTGTGGTCTGAGCAGGGCTCTATTGAGCTGCAGCATAACCTCGTGTTTCTTAAACACAATCCCCCTGCAACTGATAGCCAAAACACCATGCGCCTCTTAACACCCAATCAACTTGGATAGCAACTTTGAGGAATCTGTGGGCACAGACCCCAAGAACCTTCTGTTCCTTCACACTGCCAAGAATCTTCCGCCTCGGAACCCTCCAATCACAAGGGATGAACTCAGATTTCTCCAGCTTCCTCATTTACCCCTCCCCCCACCTTGTCCAGTCCCCAACTCTCAAACTCAGCACCACCTTC
>NW_025212243.1:14341-17445 GCF_004010195.1 Chiloscyllium plagiosum
CTGGAAGAGAGGTCAGAAGAGAACTGGAGCCATAAAATCTGTCGTTAATGAAAGGGTAGATGAATGCGAAGTCAGTAACAGAACTCAGGCAAATCTGGAGATTGGGGATATTATGAAGGTGGGCGTCGGTAGGTTTGATGACAGAGAGAATATGGAGATATAAAACAGTTCACGGTAAATGCAGACTCAATGTTCCGAACAGTCATTTACCTTCTCAGATGTTTATGAGGAAGTAGTTTGGAAATGTATGAGAAGGAAGTGGCGTTTTTGACTGAAAGTTTATGTTTTTGTTAAATATAATCAACCAGAATAGCAATAACATTCAGCATCATTCAGAGAATTGACAGAGATAGACTTACCAGGAACACCAATAATAGCGAGGATGGGATAGTACCCAGCTTGAATAATCATCAGTACGGCTCGTATCCGCAACTCTAACCATGCCCAATCCCGAGAAAGCCAGTGAAGACCCGAGGATAAACCCCTGTCCATTGTTGTAACATTCCAGTCGAATAGTCTCAGATTCTGATCCATTGTTGGAACATTCCAGTCTAATGATCTCAAATTAAAATCCATTGTTGGACCATTCTAATGTTCTCAGATTCTGATTTCTCTCTCTTTCTCTGTAGCTCCTGATCCCAATCTTGTTGAGGTTGACGCTGCGCCGAATACTATGGCATAACAAGGTGAAAGTAGTCCCTAATTATGAAAGAGGGAAATCCCCCAGTGACACAGTTGGGTCCAGGAAGACTGATATTAATCACAGTCACTGAACAAACAGCTCCAGGTAACCAATTTCACGGCAACTCTGATATATCACAATAATACTTGGTGTAGGTGAGATTTTGATATCGACGATTATTAGGCTAATGGCACATCTCCAGTTGTAAACATCGAGGTGAGGAAGAGACATAATACTTTCTCTTCACAAGCTCGATGATTCTGCTGTGTTTTGGCAATATAGGAATTGCTGGGCTCCCGAGGCCGTCTGTGTCTGATCACTAGGCCCGTTGCATTTTTTTTGCTTTATTTATTTATGTTTAACTTTGACTTTTGTCTGTCCAGCATTAAACGGCTTAGGTGGGTTTAGGCATTTTTGAGAGACACCTACAGCGCCATAGACGCTGTAGATGCAGTCCATTCCTTGTGTTCTTGCAGCCGCGGCCTGGTCCTGTGGAGTGATGTTCAAACTCTCACAAAAACAGGATTCTTAGTTTTACCTTTTGACAGTTATTGCTGGAGTCTCAGCAGGGTTGGAAGGCAGTAAATCTCTCCAGGGTGCTACACACTGTCTCTGTGATGTCTCTCTGCACTGTTTTTTAATGCTCTTTCCTCCTGGATTGGAGAACTGCATGTCAGACAATCTGTTTCCTGCATTTGTTTTTTGACATTTGAGTGCTTATTGGATGATACCATATTGGAGCAGTTACTGTATAGTAGTTAAATAAACTATTATTCTGTTAGGTCTTCCAATAGAATTAAGTTATTGCAACTTCCTCTTCCTTTTGTTGTCTTTTATCTACAGTCTTCGACTAAATTGTGCTTTGCTTAATGTCGAATATTTTGATCAAGTGAATTCTATCTCAAACAGAGCACCTCACATTTACCAGCGGAATGGGCCGAGCTGGAGGAGTGACTATCATGGCAGGAATTATATCGGATACCCAATCCACCTCTCAGATCCAGCCCGGACCCGTATAAGCCCAGATAAGGTACCTCCTCAACATGAAGCACTGCGGAGACCAGGCTAATGTACTGCGAAGCAATCCGTTCAGGATCGAACACTGTTTAGAGCTCACAAGTTCACTGCTTATGTGTCCAACAGTGCACTGATATATAAATTTGAACTGTGCAGAACACACAAAGGCATTGTTCTATACACACGGACTGGATATCTGTGCATCATGGGGAGCTGTGCAGCAAATAGCAGTGAATTTATCTTTTAATCTGGAGCAGTTACCTTCCCAGTTTACGCAGCTGTGTGCACCAATCGCTGCATTGCTATGTAACACTGTGTTAGATCACTGCCCAGCGTGGGGAAACTTGCAGCTCATACTGGAAGTGACAGGATGTGCAGCTCCCTCCATGTACAGCTCCAGACCTCCATTGTGGCATGACACAGGAGTGTTGTGGGTGTGAAACTCACTGCCAGAGAGCGGGATGGCGGGGGAATCAGTTTAAATACCAATAAATGGGAGGAGCTTGGTTAAAAGAGAGGAGGAGATTGAGAGAGAATTTCAAAGAAGGATCTGATGGTAGGTTTAAAAAATTGTGAAATGAGAACATTTCGATAGCATCTTGCAATAGAAGCCCCTGTTTCTAGGAATGATGGGTGAGCAGGATATTTGTGTAAGTTAAGGTGATTGAGAGATTTGGTAAGCAATTGTCCTGCATCATTGTGACTGGGAGTAGGATCAGCAGAATCTTCGACTCAATGGGCTGAATCGTACAATAATTTGTCTCAGTGCCATTTTCATTGAATGTGACAGAAGGAATATCTGCACGAGGCAGAGCTCGTTTCCTGGTTTTATCTTATCGAACTCACCTCATTAACTACACATTGCACCCTATGGTGTCCCTCTCATTCAACGCCAGCCCGATTTTCCCACCCATTATGGCTGGAGTTGCTCACCATCGCCCGGATGCCCCTGGATATTCAGTGATCACTGGTACTGCTGGAATTATTAAAAGGCCAATGGACACACGCTTGAGTTTTCTCAGTTTGGAGCTGCCCTGCACAGTTTACCCGAGCATGGCAGATAAGGGGAATATACACCATAGCTTGTCGACAGGGGCACCGAGGTCCTGGTGAATGGTCTAGTGGAGAGGGTGACTGTTCTCTTCCCAGAGCATGGTCTGAGCACACCACTCAGCTCAGTGCAGTATCTGCGGTCCGAAGAAAAGTCCAGCAATACAGGAAAAGCATCAATAACATTCCCCGTTCTGTCAGGATAAGGGTCACCATATTCTCTCTACTCTCTCACACTCATTGTATATCTGCTTGCGCCTTCCCCAGAATAAGGCTCCATCACTCTCACCACTGCAATGCAGCACCTTATCTCTCTCTCTCTCTCTCTCTCACCTACGCAATACCACCACATGGT
>NW_025212243.1:18236-20626 GCF_004010195.1 Chiloscyllium plagiosum
CACAGTAACTCACTGACCCCCAGCCCCTGTGACACAGTAACTCACTGATCCCCAGCCCCTGGGACACAGTAACTCACTGAAGCCCAGACCCTGTGACACAGTAACTCACTGACACACAGACCCTGGGTCACAGTAACTCACTGACACCCAGCCTCTGGGTCACAGTAACTCACTGACCCCCCAGCCCCGGGTCACAGTAATTCACTGATACCCAGCCTCTGGGACACAGTAACTCACTGACCCCCAGCCTCTGGGTCACAGTAACTCACTGACCGCCAGACCCTGGGACACAGTAACTCACTGACACCAGCCCCTGGGTCTCAGTGACTCACTGACACCCAGCCCCTGGGACACAGTAACTCACTGACCCCCAACCCCTGGGTCACAGTAACTCACTGACCCCCAGCCCCTGGGTCACAGTAACTCACTGACACCCAGCCTCTGGGTCACAGTAACTCACTGACCCCCAGCCCCTGGGTCACAGTAACTCACTGACACCCAGCCTCTGGGTCACAGTAACTCACTGATACCCAGCCCCTGGGACACAGTAACTCACTGAAGCCCAGACCCTGTGACACAGTAACTCACTGACACACAGACCTTGGGACACAGTAACTCACTGACCACCAGCCCCTAGGTCACAGTAACTCACTGACACACAGACCCTGGGTCACAGTAACTCACTGACACCCAGCCTCTGGGTCACAGTAACTCACTGCCACGCAGCCCCTGGGTCACGGTAAATCACTGACCCCAGCACCTGAGACACAGTATCTCACTGACACCCAGTCCCTGGGTCACAGTAACTCACTGACACCCAGCTCCTGGGTCACAGTAACTCACTGACCCCAAGTCTCAGGGTCACAGTAACGCACTGACACCCCCAGCCCCTGGGTCCCAGTAACTCATTTACACCCAGCCCCTGGGACACAGTAACTCACTGACCCCCAGCCTCTGGGTCACAGTAACTCACTGACACCCAGCCCCTGGGTAACAGTAACTCACTGACACTCAGCCCCTGGGTCACAGTAACGCACTGACCCCAGCCCCTGGGTCACAGTAACTCACTGACACACAGCCCCTGAGACACAGTAACTCACTGACCCCCAGCCCCTGGGTCACAGTAACCCACTGACACCCAACCTCTGGGTCACAGTAACTCACTGACATGCAGCCCCGAGGACACAGTAACTCACTGACACCCAGCCCTGGGTCTTACTAACTCACTAACACCCAGGCTCTTGTTCAAAGTAACTCACTGACCCCCATGCTCTGGGTCACAGTAACTCACTGACCTCCCAACCCCTGGGTCACAGTAACTCACTGACACGCAGCCTCTGGGACACAGTAACTCACTGACACCCAGCCCCTGAGACACAGTAACGCACTGACACCCAGCCCCTGGGTCACAGTAACTCACTGACACCCTGCGCTGGGACACAGTAACTCACTAACACCCAGCCTCTGGTGACAGTAACTCACTGACCCCCAGCCCGTGGGACACAGTAACTCACTGATACCCAGCCCCAGGGACACAGTAACTCACTGACCCCCAGCCCCTGGTGACAGTAACTCACTGACACCCAGCCCCTGGACACAGTAACTCACTGATACCCAGCCCCTGGGACACAGTAACCCACTGACACCCAGCCCCTGGGTCACAGTAACCCACTGAATCCCAGCCCCTGGGTCACAGTAACTCACTGACCCCCCCAGCACCTGGATCACTGTAAATCACTGACCCCCAGCCCCTGAGACACAGTAACTTACTGACACCCAGCCCCTGGGTCACAGTAACTCACTGACACCCAGCCCCTGGGTCACAATAACTCACTGACACCCAGCCTCTGGGTCACAGTAACCCACTGACACCCAGCCCCTGGGTCACAGTAACTCACTGACCCCCAACCCCTGGATCACAGTAACTCACTGACACTCAGCCCCTGGGACACAGTAACTCACTGACCCCCAGCCCCTAGGACACAGTAACTCACTGACACCCAGCCCTGGGTCTCAGTAACTCACTGACAACCAGCTCTTGTTCAAAGTAACTCACTGACCCCCATGCTCTGGGTCACAGTAACTCACTGACCCCCCCCGCCCCTGGGTCACAATAGCTCACTGACACCCAGCCTCTGGGACACAGTAACTCACTGACCCCCAGCCCCTAGGACACAGTAACTCACTGACACACAGCCCCTGGGACACAATAACTCACTGACCCCCAGCCCCTGGGTCACAGTAACCCACTGACCCCCAGCCCCTGGGTCACAGTAACTCACTGACCCCCAACCCCTGGATCACAGTAACTCACTGACACTCAGCCCCTGGGACACAGTAACTCACTGACCCCCAGCCCCTAGGACACAGTAACTCACTGACACACAGCC
>NW_025212243.1:20645-25836 GCF_004010195.1 Chiloscyllium plagiosum
ACACCCAGCCCCTGGGACACAGTAACTCACTGACACCCAGCGACCGGGACACAGTAACTCACTGACACCTAGCCTCTGGGTCCCAGTAACTCACTGACACCCAGCCCGTGGGGCACAGTAACTCACTAACACCCAGCCCCTGGGTAACAGTAACTCACAGAACCTCAGCCCCTGGGTCACTGTAACCCACTGACCCCCAGGCCCTGGGTCACAGTAACTCACTGACACTCAGCCCCTTGGACACAGTAACCTACTGACCCCCAGCCCCTGGGTCACAGTAACCCACTGACACCCAGCCTCTGGGTCACAGTAACTCACTAACCCACAGCCCCTAGGACACAGTAACTCACTGACTCCCAGCCCCTCGGACACAGTAACTCACTGACCCCCAGCCCCTGGGTCACTGTAACCCACTGACCCCCAGCCCCTGGGTCACAGTAACTCACTGACCCCCAGCCCCTGAGACACAGTAACGCACTGACACCCAGCCCCTGGGTCACAGTAACTCACTGACACCCTGCGCTGGGACACAGTAACTCACTGACACCCAGCCCCTGGGACACAGTAACTCACTGACACCCAGCCTCTGGGTCCCAGTAACTCACTGACACCCAGCCCGTGGGACACAGTAACTCACTAACACCCTGCGCTGGGACACAGTAACTCACTGATACCCAGCCTCTGGGTCCCAGTAACTCACTGACACCCAGCCCGTGGGACACAGTAACTCACTAACACCCAGCCCCTGGGTAACAGTAACTCACAGAACCCCAGCCCCTGGGTCACAGTAACTCACTGACACTCAGCCCCTTGGACACAGTAACCTACTGACCCCCAGCCCCTGGGTCACAGTAACCCACTGACACCCAGCCTCTGGGTCACGGTAACTCACTGACCCCCAGCCCCTAGGACACAGTAACTCACTGACACCCAGACCTGGGACTCAGTAACTCACTGACCCCCATGCTCTGGGTCACAGTAACTCACTGACCCCCCAGCCCCTGGATCACAGTAACTCACTAACACCCAGCCCCTGGGGCACCATAACTCACTGACCCCCAGCCCCTGGGTCACAGTAACCCACTGACAACCAGCCTCTGGGTCACAGTAACTCATTGACACGCAGCCCCTAGAACACAGTAACTCACTGACACCCAGCCCTGGGTCTTACTAACTCACTAACACACAGGCTCTTGTTCAAAGTAACTCACTGACCCCCATGCTCTGGGTCACAGTAACTAACTGACCCCCCAGCCCCGGGTCACAATAACTCACTGATACCCAGCCCCTGGGACACAGTAACTCACTGAACCCCAGCCCCTGGGACACAGTAACTCACTGACCCCCAGCCGCAGGGTCACAGTAACCCACAGATACCCAGCCCCTGGGTCACAGTAACTCACTGAACCCCCCAGCCCCTGGATCACAGTAACTCACTGACACCCAGCCCCTGGGTCACAGTAAATCACTGACCCCCAGCCCCTGAGACACAGTAACATACTGACACCCAGCCCCTAGGTCACAGTAACTCACTGACACTCAGCCCTGGGTCTCAGTGACTCACTGACAACCAGCTCTGTTTCGCAGTAACGCACTGACACCCCCAGGCCATGGGTCACAGTAACTCACTGACACCCAGCCCCTGGGTCACAGTAACTCACTGACCCCCAGTCACCGGGGTCACGGTAACTCACTGACCCACAGCCCCTAGGACACAGTAACTCACTGACTCCGAGCCCCTCGGACACAGTAACTCACTGACCTCCAGCCCCTGGGTCACTGTAACCCACTGACCCCCAGCCCCTGGGTCACAGTAACTCACTGACCCTACCAGCCCCTGGATCACAGTAACTCACTGACACCCAGCCCCTGGGTCACAGTAACTCACTGACCCCCAGCCCCTGAGACACAGTAACGCACTGACACCCAGCCCCTGGGTCACAGTAACTCACTGACACCCTGCGCTGGGACACAGTAACTCACTAACACCCAGCCCCTGGGACACAGTAACTCACTGACACCCAGCGACCGGGACACAGTAACTCACTGACACCTAGCCTCTGGGTCCCAGTAACTCACTGACACCCAGCCCGTGGGACACAGTAACTCACTAACACCCAGCCCCTGGGTAACAGTAACTCACAGAACCTCAGCCCCTGGGTCACTGTAACCCACTGACCCCCAGGCCCTGGGTCACAGTAACTCACTGACCCCCAGCCTCTGGGTCACAGTAACTCACTGACCCCCAGCCCCTGAGACACAGTAACGCACTGACACCCAGCCCCTGGGTCACAGTAACTCACTGACACCCTGCGCTGGGACACAGTAACTCACTAACACCCAGCCCCTGGGACACAGTAACTCACTGACACCCAGCGACTTAGACACAGTAACTCACTGACACCCAGCCTCTGGGTCCCAGTAACTCACTGACACCCAGCCCGTGGGACACAGTAACTCACTAACACCCAGCCCCTGGGACACAGTAACTCACTGACCCCCAGCCCCTGGTGACAGTAACTCACTGACACCCAGCCCCTGGACACAGTAACTCACTGATACCCACTGGGTCACAGTAACTCACTGACACCCAGCCCCTGGGACACAGTAACTCACTGACACACAGCCCCTGGGACACAATAACTCACTAACACCCAGCCTCTGGGACACAGTAACTCACTGACACCCAGCCCCTGGGTCACAGTATCTCACTGACACACAGCCCCTGGGACACAATAACTCACTAACACCCAGCCCCTGGGACACAGTAACTCACTGACCCCCAGCCCCTGGTGACAGTAACTCACTGATACCCAGCCCCTGGGACACAGTAACTCACTGACCCCCAGCCCCTGGGTCACAGTAACTCACTGACCCCCAGCCGCTGGGTCACAGTAACTCATTGACTCCCCCAGCCCCTGGGAAATAGTAACTCACTGACCCCCAGCTCCTGGGTCACAGTAACTCACTGACACCCAGCCCCTGGGACACAGTAACTCACTGAAGCCCAGACCCTGGGTCACAGTAACTCATTGACCCCCAGCCCCTGGGACACAGTAACTCACTGATCCCTAGCCGCTGGGACTCAGTAACTCACTGAAGCCCAGCCCCTGGGACACAGTAACTCACTGACCCCCAGCCCCTGGGACACAGTAACTCACTGACCCCCAGCCCCTGTGACACAGTAACTCACTGATCCCCAGCCCCTGGGACACAGTAACTCACTAATCCCGAGCCCCTAGGACACAGTAACTCACTGACCCCCCAGCCCCTGGGACACAGTAACTCACTGACCCCCAGCTCCTGTGACACAGTAACTCACTGATCCCCAGCCCCTGGGACACAGTAACTCACTGACCCCCAGCCCCTGTGTCACAGTAACTCACTGACCCCCAGCCCCTGGGACACAGTAACTCGCTGACCCCCTCAGCCCCTGGGTCACAGTGACTCAGTGACCCCCAGCCCCTGAACATTTAGCTGATGTAGTTCCAGAAACCAGCTTGGAGCAGTGGGGAGCCATGGGAATCAGTTATAACCTGCTTCCAGTTCCAACGGGGAACCATTACTGAGAGCTAATCTCTCATAATATAAATATCAATGTCTTTTCCTGAAACAAACCCTGCTGCTTATATCACAGGAAGGTGGGAGGCCTTCGTCTCTAGTGTTTACATTTTAAACTCAATAAAGATTCTGCAGACGGTAGGGAACACAATCTGTAGGTAAGGAACAGGAGGGTTTCAGTGCCAGGGTACAGACAGTGTGAGAGTGCAGACAAATGGCAGTATTAGTTTAGGACCTGAACGACCATAGCATACAAGACTGGAGACCCAGTGCTGGAAAATAGGATTACAATAGATTGATGCTTGATAACTAGTATGGATATGATGGGCCAAAGGGCCCTGTTCTATGCTGTCAAAAACTCAATGACTCTAAATTTCTGTTCTTTCAGTAATAAAGCATTGTTTCTTCCATAATAAAGTTAATACTCTCCACTCCCCTGTAAAGATCAGTGTGTGCCAATTGAGACATACCAGTACAATGAGCTCTCTGACTAAGCTATTCTCAATACACAATCGTGATGCATGATGAATAAAGGGTGAAATATTTAGAAGTGGAATTTAAATTTGAAAGCACCCATACTAACATTGTGCTCTCAAAACATTTTACGATAATGACAATAGAGTTAGGGTAGGTGATGGCCTAGTAGATTATTACTGCACTGTTAATCCAGAGACCCAGATAATGTTATGGGAATCTGGCTTCAAATCCCACCAGGGCAGAAATGGGAATCTGATTTCAATAAAAAACATTATCGGGTGGCACGGTGGCTCAGTGATTAGCACTGCAGCCTCACAGCACCAGGGACCCAGGTTCAATTCAGGCCTCGGGTGACTGTCTGTGTGGAGTTTGCATATTCTCCCTGTGTCTGCGTGGGTTTTCTCTGGGTGCTCTGGTTTCCTCCCACAGTCCAAAGATGTGCAGGTCAGGTGAATTGGCCATGCTAAATTGCCCATAGGTTAGGTGCATTAGTCGGAGGGAAGTGTGGTAAAAAGGAAAATTGTGACCTTGCTGTGGTCTCTTCCAGATGATCCACATTGCTCATTCCTAGCCCTCCTGTAGCTGCGGTATTAGCAGCTAATGCTATGTTTCACCGATGAAAAGCTTGTGTCTTGACCAGAGTTTTACACTTGAGTTGTAATTGTGTGGCAAGCAGCGAAGAGGAAGACTGCAGAAGTAAGGACCATTTCCTGGTCTGCCATTGGGAATCGTGGCCAACCTTGTGCTAAAATTCCATCCTTTGATGCCAAATGTCTGTGAAATGGCTTTGGATTTTCAAAACTTTCAGGCCTTGCTTTTCTTTCCTGATTCCTGGGTGTCAACAGTTTCTGATGATTCAGAATCACATCCCATTTTCTGCTTTGAGGACAGGTTTCTTCACACAGAAATAAATTGGAATTAGTTAGTTCCTGAAATATCTTCAGATGGTTAAACCTGCCCTCCTCACTGTACAACAGCCCAATACATACAAACTCCTACTAAAGAAGGAGGAAGAGAGGAGACCTGATCGAGGTGTACAAGATAATGAGAGGAATGGATAGAGTCAATAGCCAGAGACTTTTCCCCAGGGCAGAATTGACTGGCATGAGGGGTCATAGTTTTAAGATATTAGGAGGAAGGTATGAAGGAGACG
>NW_025212244.1:0-2839 GCF_004010195.1 Chiloscyllium plagiosum
GAAAGTAAACAACATTCTTGGCGAAGACATAATTAACCAACTGCTTGTATAAAAACAGCTCAGCACAAAGGGGCTGAATCCTCCACAAACTAACAAACACAGGTACCATCAGTATATAGATAGACAATGAAATTCTTCAGAAAAACACTTCCCTGCTTATCATGTGTGGTAGCCACCATTCTCAGTGAGAACTGCCACTTATTTCCTTTGAAAAGAATCTCTGTTTCCCCTCAGAAAAACAGGTGTGTCTCACACTTACAGACTGACTTACAGACAAAGGAAACCTGATCAGGGACTCGCAGGTTAGTTAAGCTATTAGTGCCAGTCCATTGCACACAACAATAGCTTAGACCACATAGATTCTCGTGAAACCAACAATGCAACATAAAGGGTGAATTAGTCTTTATAATCATGCAGTCTCTCTCAATCAAATAATCCCAGTCAAATTCCAAGCAGAATAAAATTATTAATATCAATTTATACATATTTATTTCCTTTCCTAATTTCCTCCAAAATATATATGTGACTATTCTCTTCAAAATATATTTTAAATGGTTAATTCATAATCACAATTCATTTCCAATTATTCTTAGTACAAAACAACTTGCAAACTAAAATAGTTTTCAAGTTAATAATGACACTGGAAACTTTGTTATGTAGTTTAACCATATTTCCAAATATTGTTTTGGTTCATTATTGCAGTGAAGCAAAAATTAGAAGTCTATTTATTTTCTCTGATATCCTTACATTACTTTATTCCCTAATAACAATGCCCATGGTGTAATGGGTGACAAACATTAAATAAAATTGAATTTCCAATGCAAGGACTGGTACAAATAATCACATATTATTCACTTCATTCATTGTCGTTGATTCTCAGTTATTTTCACGGTATGATCACATTAAATTCATTTAAATAATCACAGTACAATTCTCACCTCTATAGATATGTCGAGTGAATGTCAAATTATTCTTATTTCAAGTAAAACCAAATTTACATTTTGCTCTCTTTTATTCCAGGAATGACAGAATGTGTTACATTATTATGGGAAACAGGAAAATGTGTAGGTGGTGACTCTCAGACGTGAGGACTTAAAGCCAAAGGGCCAGGTGGTACTTACAGTGGGGGAGGTACCCAGTGCCCCGCCGTCCTCCGAAGGCAGTGAGGATGGTGACGCTGACTGGAATGGGTGAGGTGACAAAGTACACACGTATGGACAGAGGGACGGCAATGGGTGGGATGACCCACTGCCCTGTAAGGCCCAGAAGGCCATGTCCATGGCACCACTGGGCATTAAAGCTCAACTTGGACAGACAGTAGGGAGCAACAAAGGGAACTGACAGAAACCAAACATGAACAGTTCACCTGATGAATGACAGAAGTTGGTGAGTTATCATCCGGCCTGATAGTGAAATGGTAATAATGGGTCTTATTGGGAGAATATGGATGAATTAGTTGAGGTACAGTCTCACCGATGATGGTGTCAGGCCAAAATCTCTCCGGCCAAGATGCCCCGACGTGTACAGCAGAACCTGTCTCTGCAATTAGAGGGTGGGGATGCGAGCCGGTCCCCCCCCCAGTGCACAGCCGATCAGTGTCTGCAGGCATTTACAGATATTACAGGGACAGACTGGGGAGGGGACAGGCTGAATGGGCTAAAACAACCTTGGTGACTCAGGGACCCAAGGGTAAGAAAGAGAATCATACAGAGAGGAAGCCTGAGGTGTGTACGGACCACGGGGGATTACCAAACCCCAATCTGTGATGATGATATCAGATTGTGGTTTTTAAACTGGGACCCCATTTAACTGTAATTATAAACATGGGACTCCCAGTGGGAGATCATTCTATCCACCTTCTGAATTGGACCATGAGAGCTGAGGCAAACTCAGAAACACTGGGGAATAGCTGCAGTACACGGAAGGTAACCAGACTGGCCAGGTTACAAGTGAAGCAGGAAAGGACACATAGCCAAGAACGTAGGCAGAGAGAGAGAGATAGATGTTCACATTGTGTGTGTGTGCATGTGTTCACCGAGGCACATGAATATTCTTTGATGCTGTGTTTGCGAACCAGCAGAACAAATATTAATAAAAGGAGCATCTATATCAGTTACCGATATGGATTTGCCGCTCACCCCTCAATTACTAAAATGAGAGCAATCGGAGAGGGAATCGAGGAAGCTGGATGAAATAATCCTGTTCCGACGCAGATCACGGATATCTCAAAATATATTCAGATATGGGGCTGGGAAACTGAGGAAAGGACCACTCTGGGAGTTGCCAGTTTAGAACACTGAGGACCAACTATTGATGTAGAGGCACAAACTGTAGCATGGGAACAACCTGGTCAGGCCTGGGACAGGAAGTAAACGAGAGGTGACATCTCCAGAGTAGTTACCTTGCAGGGAGACTGGAACAGTCAGAGAATCTGGGGAGTTATAGCTAGGACCCAAACAGCACTGTGGGTAACTCAAACAGAAATGTGGGTTATTACCTGTAGATCCTGTAAAGATCGAGGGCCGTCTCACTCCCCACACAAACAGAATCCCATCAAAGCTGGGGCCAGGAGGCAGTAATTGTGACAGTAACAGATTGACAGAAGCAGGGAATAGTCAGACCGACATTATCCCAGAGTAACTCACAGAAGCCCGACGGCTCATCCCACCTCACTATTGAGTATACCTCCCTCAGTAAATCCGCCACTAAAACGTATCCTACATTAGCGAACCACACCACTGTATTTAATGGATTGAAATCGCAACAGGATATAGTCTCAGCCCTTGATATTGTGAATGGGTTCTGGTCCATACCTGTGGACCTGGAATCCCAGAATAAG
>NW_025212244.1:5515-13184 GCF_004010195.1 Chiloscyllium plagiosum
TTTATAATCATGCAGCCTCTCTCAATCAAATAATCCCAGTCAACTTCCAAACATTTTAAAACTATTAATACCAATGTATGCATATTTATTTACTTTCCTAATTTCCTCCAAAAAATATATCTGACTATTCTCTTCAAAATATATTTTAAATGGTCAATTCATAATCATAATTCATTTCCAATTATTCTTAGTGCAAAACAACTTGCAAACTAAAGTAGTTTTCATGATAATAATGACACTGGAAACTTTGTTATGTAGTTTACCCATATTTCCAAATATTGTTTTGGTTCATTATTGCAGTGAAGCTAAAACTTAAGTCTATTTATTTTCTCTGATATCCTTCCATTACTTTATTCCCTAATAACAATGCCCATGGTGTAATGGGTGACAAGCATTAAATAAAATTGAATTTTCAATGCAAGAACTTGTACAAATAATCACATATTATTCCCTTCATTCATCGTCGTTGATTATCAGTTATTTTTACTGTATGATCACGTTAAATTCACTTAAATAATCACAGTAGAATTTTCACCTCTATAGATATGTAAAATGAATGTCAAATTACTAATATTTCAAGTCAAACCAAATTCCCCTTTTTGTTCTGTTTTATTCCAGGAATGACAGGATGTGTTACATTATTATGGGAAACAGGAACAAGTGAAGGTGGTGGCTCTCAGACGTGACGCCTTAAAGCTAAAGGGCCAGGTGGTACTTACAGTGGGGGAGGTACCGAGTCTCCCACTCTCCTCAGAAGGCGGTAAGGATGGTGACACTGACTGGAACAGGTTAGATGACAAAGCGCCCATGTATGGACAGAGGGACGGCAATGGGTGGGATGACCCACAGTCCTGTAAGGTCCAGAAGGCCGTGTCTATGGCACCGCTGTGCATCTAAGCTCAAACTTGAACAGACAGGAGGGGGGCACGAAAGGGAACTGACAGAAACCAAACTGAACCGTTTACGCGGCTGAACGTCAGATGTTGGTGAATGAATACCCGGCCTGATAGAGAAACGGTAATAATGGGCCTTATTGGGAGAATACAGATAAATTAGTTGAGGTACAGTCTCACCGATGATGGTATCTGGCCAAAGTCTTATAGGCCAAGATGCCCCGACGTGTACAGCAGAACCTGCCTCGGTAATGAGATGGTGAGGGTGTGTGCCGGTCGTCGTCCCCCTCCCGCCCGCCCGTCCAGTGTACAGCCGATCAGTGCGTCCAGGCATTTACAGATATTGCAGGGATACACTGGGGAGGGGACAGGCTGAATGGCTAAAATAACCTTGGTGGCTCAGGGATCCGAGGGTAATATCGAGGATCATACAGAGAGGAAGCCTGAGGAGTGTAAGGACCACAGGGGATTACCATACCCCAACCTGTGATGATGAAATAGGTATTTTAAAGATGAAATGGGACCCTATTTAACTGTAATTACATACATGGGATTCCCAGTGGGAGGTAATTCTAACCACATTCTGAATTGGGCCATGAGAGCTGAGGCAAACTCAGAAACACTGGGGAATAGCTGCAGTACAGGGAGGGTAATCAGACCCACAATGTTACAAGGGAAGCAGGAAAGGGAACATAGCCAAGAACGGAGGCAGAGAGAGGGAGATAGATGTTCACATTGTGTGTGTGCATGTGTTCACATAGGCACATGAATATTCATTGATGCTGTGTTTGGGAACCAGCAGAACATAATATTAATACAGTAGCATCTATATCAGTTACCGATATGGATTTGCACCTCACCCCTCAATTACTAAAATGAGAGCAGTTGGAGAGGGAATCGAGGAAGCTGGATGAAATAAACCTGTCCCAGTGCAGGTCATGGATATGGCAAAATATATTCAGATATGGGAGTGTGAAACTGAGGAAGGGACCATTCCGGGAGTTACCATTTTAGAACAGTTCGGAACAACTATTGATGCAGAGACACAAACTCTAATATGGGAACCACTTGGACAGGCCCGGGACAGGAAGCAAAGGAGAGGCAACATCTCCAGAGTAATTACCTTGCAGGGAGACTTGAACAGTCAGAGAATCTGGGGAGTTATAGCTAGGACCTAAACAGCAGGGCGGATAACTCAAACAGGAATGTGGGTTGTTATCTATAGATCCTGTAAAGATCGAGGGCCCTCTCACTCCCCACACAAACCGGATCCCATTGAGGTTAGGGCTGAGGAGGCAATAATTGTGTCAGTAACAGATTGAGAGAAGCAGGGAATAGTCAGACCAACAGTATCCCAGACTAACTCACAGAAGCTGAACGGTTCATCCCACCTCACTATTGATTATACCTCCGTCAGTAAATCGGCCACTAAAGAGTATCCTCCAGTAGTGAACCACACCACTTTATTTAATGGATTAAAATTGCAACAGGATACAGTCTCAGCCCTTGATATTGTGAATGGGTTCCTGTGGACCTAGAATGGCAGAATAAGCTAGTATTTACTGTCTGAGGAAAGCAGTAGACCTGGATCCAGTTACCACATGGATCCCATAATATTCCAGTATATCCCACCGATACATGGCTGATGGAGTTCGTCGATTTAATCTTACCAACACCTCATTACCTGAGTTGGAGAGAAAGAACGTATCCGGATATTACACAGATTATTGGGTCAGGTCAGGCTGGCCGGACTTAAAATTAACCCACACAGCGTGGGAAGGTAGGGAGAGATGTACCTGGGACATCACATCAGGGAGATTAAATCAGGAAGGGAGGGGTCAATCCCAGTGGAACGAAAGACCATGATTTCAAAACAATCCACCCGCACACCGTGAAGGGGGTAAGGCAAACTTTAGGATTGTTTAATTATTGGAGGACTTTTGTGGAGAATTACTCAGAAATAGCAGAACCATCACGAGCCCTGACTGAAGCACGGACATTAGCCAGGGGTCAGGGATTCAGAATATACACAGACAGACAGCATGCCTTTGGTATAGTTCATGACCAAGTGATGGCCTGGGCTCGGTGAGGGAAAATCACCCTGTCTGGGGGCCACATTGAGCATGAAGGAAAGGTCAGAGAGTTAGTGGGAGCAGCTAACGTTCCCAGTGAAGCAGCAATAATGAAGATTATAGCTCACAGGAAAGTAGAAACCTCACACCAATGGGGCAGTGAGTATGTGGGTAAGGCAGGTGAATAGGCAATAGACAATAGGTGCAGGAGTAGGCCCTTCTGCCCTTCGAGACAGCATCACCATTCATTATAATGATGGCTGATCATCCTCAATCAGTATCCTGCTCCTGCCTTATCCCCATAACCCTTGATTCCACTATCCTTAATAACTCTATCCAACTCTTTCTTGAAAGTATCCAGAGACTTGGCCTCCACAGCCTCCTGGGGCAGAGCATTCCATACACTCACCACTCTCTGGGTGAAGAAGTTTCTCCCCAACTCTGTTCTAAGTGGCCTACCCCTTATTTGTAAACTTTGTCCTCTGGTTCGTTACTCACCCATCAGCGGAAACATGCTTCCTGCCTCCAGAGTGTCAAATCTTTTAATAATCTTATATGTGAAATACTGACTGAAACAGTGCAGACATTTGAGGAGATGGCAATGGCCGTAGCTACAGAAGTGAGAGGGGAAGGCTTAAAGATATTCCCAGAAACAGTCCCACAACAGGAGAAACAGGAATGGGAAAAGGGTGGGGCAGTAATAGGACACGACAGAGTCTGGATGATCCAGCAGTGCCACTACATTGTACAAGACAAACATTATTAAAAACATATCATGGGCTGGCCCATATTGGGGAGGATAAAATGCAATATCAGATGATCCACTCCAATCCTTGCCTGGAACAGGGAGAAATACAGCAAGGTTTTGTCGAAGGTGTGTAGTCTGTTCACAGTGTGAGCCAGGGAAAGCAATTAAATGGAGGCAGCAGCTGGGACCCGGGGCCCATGGGAACAATTACAGATGGATTTTACAGACACACCAATCCCAGGGAAGGAAGTCCTGTTGGGTTTTAATAAGTAGGTTTACTCAGTGGGTGGAAGCATTCTCCTGCAGATTCTGACCAAGGGACAAATGTTACAGGGAACATAGCTAAAGAGCTATGTGCCCTGTTTGGTCCTGAACAGAAATCCCATCCCCATACCACCCCTAGAGCTCTGGGACAGTAGAAGGAATGACGCGGACACTGAAAGCTAGTCTGACTAAGGCTCTCTCAGAGACAAGACAGCGATGGGTTAGAGTACTCCCCCTTTGAATTAGTGACTGGATGGACCATGCAGATGCCACAGGATATGGTAGTAGGAGGGCCGGAGACATGTGGCAGTCGAAGGCTGGAGATATACAATGACAAGGATAGGGTTAAACCATTTGTGAAAGAACTGGCAAAACAGCTGCATGAGCTGAGAGAATCCGAGACTGTGAAAGGGAACATGGAAATATCCGAGCTGACATTCCAAACGCTGAAGTTCAGGTCAGGGGGAAAATATTACTGGAACGTATGAAGAAAACACATCAAAATGCTGGAATTATCTGGGGGAGCCAGAGAGGGACCTCTCCCATCATGTATTAGTAAGGAGCTCTGAATAAATGTTGGTCATGCTGCTCAACACAGAACTCAAGGCTCCTCTTTGATATTTCTCCCAGCAACAGTTGTGCAGGGCCATGTTGCTGGCTAGTTACGCACAGGTGTTATCAATTCTAGAAGGAGTGAAAGTAGACAAGTCCCCAGGCCGGATGGGGTTTATCCGTGGATTCTCTGGGAAGCTAGGGAGGAGATAGCTGAGCCTTTGGCTTTGATATTTGAGTCATCATTGTCTATGGATTTAGTACCCGAGGACTGGAGGATTGCAAATGTTGTGCCCTTGTTCAAGAAGGGCAGCAGAGATGACCCAGGTAATTTTCGACCAGTGAACCTTACTTCCATTGTAGGAAAGGTTTTGGAAAGGATTATAAGAGATAACAGTTATAATCATCTAACAAGCAACAATTTGATTTCAGATAGTCAACATGGTTTCGTCAAGGGCATGTCCTGTCTCACAAACCTCATTGAGTTTTTTGAGAAGGTGACCAAGCATTTAGATGAGACTAGGGCAGTTGATGTGGTATACATGGACTTCAATAAAGCCTTTGATAAAGTTCCACATGGTAGGTCGATGGAGAAAATGCAGAAGCATGGAGTTGAGTGTAATTTAGCAGTTTGGATTAGAAACTGGCTTTCTGAAAGAAGGCAGCGAGTGTTGTGTGATGGAAAATATTCAGTCTGGAGCCCAGTTACTAGTGGTGTTCCACAAGGATCTGTTTTGGGACCACTGCTGTTTGTCATTTTTATAAATGACTTAGACGCAGGCATAGGTGGATGGATTAGTAAATTTGCAGACGACACTAAAGTCTGTGGAGTAGTAGACAGTTTGGAATAATGTTACAGGTTGCAGAGGGATTTAGATAAACTGCAGAATTGGGCTGAGAGGTGCAAGTGGAGTTCAATGTAGCTAAATGTGAGGTGATGCACTTTGGGAAGAATACCAGGAAGGTAGAGTACTGGGTCAATGGAAAGATTCTTGGTAGTATGGATGTGCAGAGGGATATTGGATTCCATGTACATAGATCCCTTAAAGTTGCCACCCAGGTGGATAGTGCTGTTAAAGCGGCATCCGGTGTGTCAGGTTTCATTGGTAGAGCGATAGAGTTCTGGAACCGCAATATCATGCTGCAACTATACAAAATGCTGGTGTGGCCACAGTTGGAATATTGTGTACAGTCTGGTCGCCCCATTACAAAAAGGATGTGGAAGCATTGGGAAAGGTGTAGAGGAGATTTATCAGGATGGTGCCTGGTCTGGAGGGAAGGTCTTATGAGGAAAGGCTGAGAGACTAGGATCTGTTGTCATTGGAAAGAATGCGGCTAAGGGGGGATTTGATAGAGACATATAAGATAATCAGAGGATTAGATAGGGTAGACAGTGAAAGTCTTTTTCCTAGGATGATAACGTCAGCTTGTATGAGAGAACACAACTACAAATTGAGGGGTGATAGTTTTAAGACAGATATTAGAGGCAAATTCTTTACACAGAGAGAGTGATAAGTGTGAGGAATGCCCTACCAGCTAAGGTAGTCAACTCAGCCACATTAGGGAGTTTTAAACAATCCTTAGATAAGCTCATGGATGATTTTGGGATAGTGCAGGGGGACGAGTTGAGAAAATTCCACAGGTTGGCGCAACATTGAGGGCTGAAGGGTCTGTTCTGCGCTTTATTGTTCTATGTTCTATAATCTGAATCTTTTTCCAAGGTAGAAATGACAAATTCTAGAGGCCATAGATTTCAGGAGACGGGGGATATTTAAAGAAACTTAAAACCGAAAGAACAGAAGATGCAGTAAATCAGAAACAAAAACAGAAGTTTCTGGAAATGCTCAACAAGTCTGGAAGCATCTGTGAAGAGAAATCAGAGATCACGTTTCTGAGGAAGGACCCGAAACATTAGCGGACGTTTATTTTCACAGATGCTGCAAGACCTGCTGAGCATTTCCAACAACATGTGAAAGTTTAAAGGGAGTTATATCAGGCAAGTTTCTTATGCAAAAGGTGGTAGATGACTGGAATGTGCTCTCCTGGGAGCTGGTAAAAGCAGAAACAATCACAATGCTTAAGAGGCATTTGGGCAGGCGCATACACTGGCAGGGGTTGGCAGGGGTATGGATCATGTGCAAGAAGGTGGAATTCGTTTAGAATGGCTCTACAAAGTGTAGAGACTGAGCGAAGGGGTGGGGGGGGGGCAATGTCTGCACACACATGATGGGCCCATTATTCCGGTGCTGTGCTGTTCTGTTTTCCAGGGGGTACAATGTGTGGAGCAAGAGATAATATTTTTGAGAACACACAGTGAGTTGATACATTTTGAGAGAAGCAATGTAGAAAGGAAGTATATATTTGGATAGCACAGACACAAAGAGTAGAGACTGAGGGAAGGCGGGGAAACAATGTGTACAATTCTTTAAAGGAGAGAGGACATAATCAAAGTGTTTTGATCAAAACATATGGGATCCTGGGTTTCATTAAACAATTTCATTGACTGGTTAGGTCACAGTCAATCATTGTATCCAATTCAGGTCAACAAATTCCTTATCAGGAAGGATTTTAGTGATCTTTAGGGTGTGGAGTACAGACTTATTGGTGTGGTGCACTGATGACGAAAATGCAGTCACTGGATTGATTTGGGAAAAAAATGCTATTTTCTTTGAAGAAATCAAGTTGAATATTTCTTGATAGATTAAAATGGATAAGATTATAACGCATCTAGATAGAGCAGACAATAAAATAAATTGCACTTCATAGGTGATGGCTCAAAATTTAAGATTAGATATAACGTTTTGAGAAAGTGGAAGATGAACATATGTTCCCGCTGACTGTATTGGCTGGAGATATGCAGAACATGCTGCCTAGTATGGTGGTGCAAGTAGGGATAATCAATGATTAACAAATATGATTATATCAGATCTGAGGGAAATAAACTTTCAGGGTTTTGGGGACAGTTGGAGAATGAGAATAAGGGATTCTGCTACAGAGAGCCAGCTTGGATTTGATGGGCCCCTTTCTGTGCCATAACACCTTTTTATTGTACTTGCTTAACTTGTTCTGGTTATTTGTCTTCAGGGGTTAAATTATCATTAAGGTAAACCTGCTCTGTGTTCATGCTCAGACCAACACAG
>NW_025212244.1:13373-18377 GCF_004010195.1 Chiloscyllium plagiosum
AATGTTGTCAAAGGATACAGCAAGAAAGAGATAAGTTGGAAAACCAATACGAAGATAGATTTTAATCCAGACAAGTGTGACGTGATATATTTTGTGAGGCTCATTGCAAGAGGAATGTATTCACTAAACCGAAGGGCTCTCAGCAGCATTGATGTACACAGGGATCTTCAGGGGCAAGTTCACAGTTCCCTGAAAGTGGTGAAGGATCTGAATGGCATACTTGCCTTCTTTTGTCAGGGACTGAATATAAAACTGTCATTAGTCCACCTTTGGAGTATTGTGTGCTGTTTTGATCACCACATAAAAAGGAGGATGTGGAGGCTTTGGACAGCGTGAAAACAGGTTTACCAGGATGTTGCCTGGATTGGGAGAGGTTGGAAAGACTTGGATTTTTGACTTGGGAAAGTCAGTGGCTGTGGGTGATCTGAAAGTGTCAGACAGAGTGAATAATCTGAATCTTTTTCCAAGGTGAAAATGGCAAATTCTAGAGGCCATAGATTTAAGGGGAGAGGGGGCAAGTTTAAAGGAAATGAAATCCAAAACAACTGCAGATGCTATAAACTAGAAACAAAAGCATTTTCGGGAAAAGTTCAGCAGTCTTGCAGCTTCTATGAAGATAAATTAAAGTTAACGTTTCTGAGGAATGGTGACCAGACCCAAAACATTAACTGATTTTTCTTCACTGATGCTGCATGATCTGCTGAGCATTTCCAACAACATGTGCAAGTTTAAAGGGAGTTGTGTCAGACAAGTTTCTTATGCAGAAGGTGGTAAGTGAAAAGAATGTACTTTACTGAGAGATGGGAAAAGCAGAAACAATCGCAACGTTTAAGAGGCATTTGGGCAGACACAAAAGCAGGCATGGGTTGGCAGGGATATCGATCATGTCCAGGCAGATGGAATTAGTTTGGAATAGCATCATGATCCGCACACACATGGTGGGCCAATTATTCCGGTGCTGTACTATTCTGTTTTCCAGGGGGTAGAATGTGTGCAGCAAGAGATAATATTTTGAGTGGAATATGTCTCTTCTTTAGAACACACAGTAAGTTGATGCATTTTGAGAGAAGCAATGTAGAAAGGGAATGTATATTTGAGTGGCACCGACACAGAGAGCAGGACAGCAGGAATGGGGGACAATGTGTACCAATCATTAATGGAGAGAAAACATAAAGTGTTTTGAGTAAAACAAATGGGATGCTGGGCTTCCTTAATGGGGGAATGATAACAAACTCACGGAAAAGATGCTGGCCCTTGACAAAGCTCTAGTTAGGCAGTTCATCCACTTCACCAACACCTTCCACCCCGACCTCAAATTCACCTGGACAGTCTCAGATTCCTCCCTCCCCTTCCTCGACCTTTCTATTTCCATCTCAGGCGACCGTTTGCTTCTCTTTCAGGACACCGTGGGGTCTCAAGGGTTAAACATTCCCTTGCCAAAGGCCTTACTGCATCAACTGAAGGCCTGTACACTTACAATACAGGCAGAGCACCACAGAAGCGGGGTGGGGGTGGGAGGCTGACAGTATCTCAAAATAGAACCTCTTGCAGTCACACATGTGGATTACCCCGTAACCCCAGACAGAGAGCCCTGGGCAAAACCCTGTTGAACTGCCTCCCGCTCCCATTGTCTTATCTCCCCTCCATATGAGCATAGGTAAGTGAATCCCCCATTTACTGAAGGAAGAACCCTTCTTCCCGTCAACACATAATCATGAACAATACGATAATCAGTTTCTGTAATCCATTCGCACGTTATCACAGGATATCGTCATTCATCAAGCTTTGTAAGGTCTTAATTACGCACTTTAAACTATCTGTTGACAATCGCCCATGTGACTGATATGCCTTTGTCTAATTCCTATTAAATATACTGTCTCTGTGGGTAAGGCAGAGATTCATGAAGAAGAATCGCTACAAGTAGACACTCGGCTACTTTAGAGATGCTTTGAAACTCTCGCCGGCTGTCCAATAATAAAACTATTGCTGTTGTGAAGAAAACTAGTGTCGTCTGGATTTGTGGAAAAAAATAGGCATCAACAATGAAGGATATGAGTGATCTTCAGAGTGTGGCGTACAGACTTACTGGAGTGGTTCACTGATGAAGAAAATGCAGTCACTGGATTGATTTGAAGAAATTGCAATTTTCTGTGAAGTGAAGAAGTTGGATATATTTTTGGTAGAGCTGTATAAGATTATAACAGACCTAGATATAGCAGACAAAAATATCTGTATTCGATAAGTGATGGCACAAGAGTTAAGGTCAGATGTAAGGTTTTGAGACAGCGGGAGATGAGCAAGTGTTTCTGCTGCCTGTATTGGCTGGACATATGCAGAACATGTTGCCTATTATAATGGTGCAAGTAGAGAGGATCAATGATTGATAAAAACAATTAGATCAGTTCTGAGGGAAATAAACTTGCAGAGTTTGAGGTATGTATGGGGAATGAAAATATTGGATTCTGCTACAGAGAGTCAGCTTGGATTTGATGGGTCTCTTTCTGTGCTATAATGTATTTTATTTGGACTTGCTTAACTTGCTCTGGTCATCGATTAAGTTGTCATTTCGGTAAATCTGCTCAATGTTCCTACTCAGACCAATACAGGCTGTCTCTCCACAGCAGGAGATAATGTTTACTGCTTTATACTGAGTTCTTTAGGGGGCGGGGGGGTCAGCGGGCTAACGGTGTGTGTAACAGTCTGCCAGCATTTATATGAAATGGCAAAACACCAGTGCAGCCAGACTAGGGACCGACTCTGGAAATATGGGGAATGCTAGAAGAGAATTCTTTACCCATCCCACCTGGAAACTGGCCAAACCAGTCAGACTGGGGAGCTGTTCACCTGCTGTGTGTGTGTGTGTGTGGGGGGGAGGGGGGGTGGCATCCATCCTGCTGAGACACCAGTCAATTTACTGATAGCCACAGTTGAAGGATTTTTTTTCTCTTTTTCACGCCCAAGTAATGAACAATGGCTTTGACAGCTCATAAAGTTGTGCACATAGAGATCTTAGCTTTGGAAATGTTCACAACATTGTTGAACATGCACAGATTCACACTGGGTACAGATTTTTATTTTCATTTATTCATTCACAGGATGAGGGTGTCGCTGGCCCGGCAGCATTTACTGCAAATCCCTAATTGCCCAGAGGGCAGGTAAGAGTCAACCACATTGCTGTGGGTATGAAGGCACAATGTAGGCCAGACCAGGTAAGGATGGCAGCTTTCTTCCTGAAAGTGAACCAGATGGGCTTTTCTGACAATCGATTAATGGTCATCATTAGACTCTAAATTCACAAGTTTTTTTTAATTGAATTCAAATCCCCCATCTGCTGCAGCAGGCTTTGAACCCAGGTCTCCAGAACGCTATCTGGGGTTTTAGATTAACTGTCTTGCGACAATACCACTCGGCCAATACTTCCCCACATCGCTGTCCATCTGCACAGAGTGAACAGTGATTTTCTGGTTCATCAGAACTAGGTAATCACACATACGTTTGCTCAATGATTGCAGGAGTTGGATGTTGATTGGCAATTGACATCCATCTCCAAACCATGTATCCTGGGGTTTGTTTCTGGTGATGATTGGAAGCACCATCAGTCTTGTTATCTGTTGGGGATAAAAACAGTTTCAATTAGCTTTCTGTTAAATGCATGGCAATCAATTCTATCTCACAACTCTCAGGCACATTAGTTTCTTTTGAAGGGCTCTCCATCTCCCCAACCTCCTCCATCCTTACCCCCAACAGTACAATAATCTCATAGAGTCTCTTTGTGACTATGAATGAGACAATCTGATCAGCTGCTACTTTCCCTAATCCTGTGTCAAGTTGGATCTTAAACTCCCCTTACTGCAGTTGTGATCCTGCATCATTGTACAGTGTTGCTCGTATTTCATGTCTTGGCCTATCAGTGTTCATGATACTGCATGTAGTATATGGGGCCAACAGTGTAGGAGTTTAGCTCTTTCCTTCCACCAACAGCAGTAGAATTGTACTCCAACAAAACTTACAGAATCACGGCCCCGCATATCCCCCAACCGACCTCTTACCATCAAACTGGTGTATCAATCCTCATTCAACTGAGAGAGTTCAGGAGGGCATGTCAGTAACAGCAGCATGAATACCTAAAAATGAGGTGTTAACCTGATGAAGTTACCAAAGAGGACTACTTGTGTGCCTAACAGCATAAGCAGCAAGTGATAGACAGAGTTAAGCAATCCGCGAAACAACAGAACAGATCTAAGATCTGCAGTCCAACCAAATCCAGTTGTGAATGAAGTCAGGGCACAGCTGGAGTTCTGAGAACATTTATCTTCAAGATATTAACCAACAAGAATGTCAGACTGGATTAATTATCATAAAACTCAAGTCCGTTTGATATTCATATATTTACAATCAGTGTTCAATTCACCAAATGTAGCTGAAGGTAAAGATAATCTTCAAGTGATTGTAACAGTGGAGACATCTGAATACTTGATCAGCAAATTAAAGCCTGTTGTGTTTAGATAGTAATAATTTTAAAGAGATGTTTAAAAGTAAGGTGACTTGAGTACAATGGAAGAAGTTGATTGGTGGGTAGCTGATAATCTTGTTTTAATCTGAAGTTTTAATTTAGGATGAGTTAACAAATAAACACATGGTAGGGAATCCCAGCCCCATGGAGTGCACATCCAGTTCCATGTGGGAAAACCAGGACACTTCTTGTGTGAGCGACAACCACAAGAACACGGAGGTGACGTGGGAAATGTCAAGAACACTCGTTTGACCACAGGTAAAGTACTGCACACACTTCTGATATCCTTATTCCAGGGTTAATGTGATCACACCAGAGAGGGTACAGAGGTGATTGATCAAAATATTTCTACAATTGGAAAATTTCTGCTCTGAGGAAAGGTTGGATAGGCTGGGGATGATTTCCAAGGAGGATGAGGTGAGATTTAATTGAAGTGATAAAATGCTGAGGAATCCAGATCGAGTGGATAGGAAGGAGCTATTCATTAACTG
>NW_025212244.1:20725-21954 GCF_004010195.1 Chiloscyllium plagiosum
TATCTGTCTGAGTCAACAATCAGACGGATATGTTATTGTCTGAGTGTTTTCCCCAATTCCCTGATTGAATCTGCCTCCCCCCGCAACCTCAGGTGCCAGCTGCCTCTAGTCCACCCACATGGGCATGTTGAAGAGCATGACAGGAGAATGGATTGAAACTGAGAGTTCAATGCCAGAATGAAATAAGAAGAAGAAAATAAACGGGACTTTTGGATCCCAGGGGATACAGACTCCAGGATTAGTCCTTGTGGGCATTCCCGCAGTAATACGAGACAGCATTCCATGATGAGAGTTAAATCTGGGTGGCAGTAGAGGGAGCTACTGAACATGAGCAGGTTTAGTTCAAACACAGGGGGTTTGTTCAGTCAGTAACAGTGTGTTAGACATGGAGGTGAAGTGAGTATTGAGGGGAAATGTTACCACAAGCTGCCGATGGATAACTTTCATTGGAACAGGAGGAAGCCATTCAGCCCTTCAATCCTGCTCTGCAATTCAATAGATCCTGGCTGATTTGTGGCCTAAGTTGCAATGTTCAAAACTCTCCAAACTCATCAATAAACTCCTCTGCAACAGACAAGATCAATATTCAGAAACGAAACATCTGCAAATGCTGGGAAATCTGGAACAAAAACAGAAATTGCTGGAAAAAATCAGCAGATCTGGCAGCATCTGTGGAGAGTGAACCTTTCGGAACCAGTGACCGGTCAGGTGACCAGCTGCAGCTGACCATTCTGCCATTTCTGTAACACTCTCTGGAACAGGTTCTGGTGCGAGGGGAATGGGACTGTCAAGAACAACTGAGAAAACAGGAGGACGTGCTCAATCAGAATAAAACACATTTTGGTCTTTCACTTTTCATTCAACTGCAAAAATTATTCATTATCATTTCAGTAATAAGATAATAGGCCAGAAATCAACTCTTCATGTCATTGGGTCTGAGAAACTGTTAATTCTGACCTGGTCCAGCCTACATGTGAATCCAGACACTGAATAACGTGGTTGACTCTGAACGATCTCTTGGGCAGTTAGAATGGATGATAAAATGCTGCCCCAGCAAGTGATGCTATGATCTAATGAACAAACAAAACAAATCTGATCGCTGTGGTTAGTTGTGAACTCGCTGGTGTTATTGGAAGAGGACGAATGGGAAGGTTTATGGGGTAAAGGGAGAAGAATAGCATTCGGTGAGGTGATCCTTTGGAGAGCTGATGAGCCAATCAGCCTCCTTT
>NW_025212244.1:22460-24337 GCF_004010195.1 Chiloscyllium plagiosum
AGTCTCCACAAACAGCAATGTGACAAGGAGCAGGGATCATCTGTTTTGATTTAAATTGCTCTATAGCATTGCTGCTTCACAGCATCAGGTACAAGGTTGGAGTCCAGCCTTGGTCAACAGCCTGGGTGGAGTTTGCACATTCTCCCCAGGATAGTGTGGGTCCACTCCAGGTGCTCTGGTTTCCTCCCACAGACCAACGATTTGTGGGTTAGGTGGATCAGTCGTGCTAAATTGTCCACAGTGTCCAGGATTGTGCAGACTCGGTGGATCAGCCATGGGAAATGCAGTGTTACAGGGGTAGAGTGCTCCAGATGGGATGCTCTTTAGTTAGTTGGTGGGGTTTAATGGACCAATGCTCTCCTTCCACACTGTAGGGATTTTATTCCATGATTGAGGATAAAGGCGACACAACAGGGTGTCCTTGGAGAAGGAGCATGTGGTGTGTATCAATTCTCCCGATGCCTTTAGATAGAGGTGGGCACTGCAGGGGATATAGTGCTTTATCTCCACCGCTGCCTCCTCACCCCCACCTCTACTTTGATTTGGTCCCTTCCCACTTTGTCATTTGTAATGGTTTCCTTTGCCTGTAAGGGGTGTTGTTTATAAATATTCAATTGGTTACATGGGTGGCTTACTGCTGGTGATTATATGTGAACCAAAATGGTGTAATGATGATGTTGATGGTGGGAAGGTTGCTCAGCTGTGTGAGAGAAATGGGGAATAAAGAATGCTTCACAGCTCACAGAATGAGAACTGAAAATCAGTTAAATCAAACCAGAGGTTCAGACAGGGAGGAAATATTTCCCTGGAGCTTGAGTCACTGGAAAGTGATGGTGTCCGGGAAGAGACAGGATTTTGTACTAAAGGGAATTTTAAATTTTAAAAACTGTTATATTCAGATAGTTTCTTTTCTTTTCTTTTAGTTTTATTTATTGTGGAATAAATAGCTACAATATTTTAAAATCAAATTCACAAACCTTGTGTTAAAGACAAATGTTAAATAAAATCCATCAAACCGTCCCTCACTGAAAACTGATGTGGACGTGCATTCGCCTGCAGAATCCCTTCCCTGCCTACTTCTTCCTACCCGGGCTCCATGGCTATATACATACCTGGGAGATAGCAGCAGGAGGCCATTCGGCCTTTCAATCCTGTCCACCATTCAATGGGAATCAGCTGACCAACCAGCTCAGTCTCCTGTTCCTGTTGTGTTCCAATCCCCTTTCATGACTTTACCTCGAAGAACTATATCTAAGTCCTCCTTTGGCTTCACTGCCTTTTGTTCCAGTGACGTTGCTGTGTGACTGTGTGGGTGTAGGCAGGGTTAATGTGATGGTGCTGCCTCCTGGAGGACGCACTCAGCATCCCTCATCATCCTGCAGTAACATCAACGGGGTTTCAGCAACTAAAGATAGAAACCGTTTCCAGGATATGGGCATCATTGGCTCAGCCAGCATTTATTCCCCATCTCTCGTTACCCTTGAGAAGATGGTAGTGAGCTGCTGTCTTGTACCATTCGCAGTCCGTTTGGCACAGATAGACCAACAATGCTGGGAGGGAGAGTGTCGCTGGATTTTGTCCAAGTTATTCTCCATCTTTGGTTCTTCAAATGCTGGTTAACTTAATCACGATCTGCACATGATTTTGAGATTTCAGTCTGCAAATCTTTACCATCGAGCACCCTGTGTAAAGGAATATGTACAGGTTAGAAATTCAGAACAGACAATTCTAGCTTCTCTGGAATATCTTTTTCCCTTTCTTCCGCCAAAGCTGTAACGCTCCAGCCCACTTACTCTCTCCCACCATTCTGCCTCTGCTGTCCCGAATGTACCCGCCGCCATTCTCATGGAGTTACTGGTAAACAGATCCATGCCACC
>NW_025212244.1:24426-25839 GCF_004010195.1 Chiloscyllium plagiosum
CTCTGCTGTCCCGAATGTACCCGCCGCCATTCTCATGGAGTTACTGGTAAACAGATCCCCCCCAACCGGTCTATACTACAAGCTGATACGTTCCTCCTCCAGCCAATCACAATGTCAAATGCTTTCCGCTAATTGCCCCAAAGCACATGCTCCAAAATCCACCAATATTCTGTACATGTGCAGTGCTGGGCTTCCCCGCACATGCGTGGTCCCTGCCTCAGGGATTGTGGGAGTTGTAGCCCCCATGAAGCCACTGAAGACATGTTTCTGGATAGTGAATGAAAGGTGAGGGCTGGAGGGTGTTGTGTATAGGATCCCCATTCAGACACGGGCCGTTACTGGATTTTACTGAGACATTGGCTTCCACAACCTGATTTCTGATGTAAGGAACAGAGATTCAGCCAATTGCGGGGTGGGGAGGTTAATAAGGGGTAGCGGATTTTAAGCAGATGTAGCTCAGTGGCTAGCACTGCTGCCTCACAGCGTCAGGGACCCAGATTTTATTTCAGACAGAGGCGACTGTGTGGAGTTTACACGTTCTCAGCATGTCTGCGTGGGTTTTCTAGGGTGCTCGAGCTTCCTCCCACAGTCCAAAGACGTGTAGGTTAGGTGAATTGCCTATGCTAAATTGCCCACAGTGTCCATCTATGTGCCGGTTGGGCCATTAGCCATGGGAAATGCAGGGTTACAGGGATAGGGTGGGTCTGAATGGGATGCTCATCATAGGTTGGTATGGAGTCGTTGGATGAATACCCTGTTTCTGCACTGTAGGGACTCTATTATATTCTCATGAAGAAGAATGTACTTGTCTCAATGTGTTATGAATCTGTGGAATTCCCTATTCAAAATGCGGTAGTTGCCAGGACAATGAGCAGATTTAATGAAGAGATGCAGATGTTTATTTTGCAATGAGATGAAGGGTGAGAGAGAACAGGTCGGAAAATCCAGCTGAGACCGAGATGAGCTCAATCATCATGGTATTAAATGATAGAGCTGTTTCGAACGGCTGCATTGCCTCTTCTGTGCTCAGTGCTTATCTTCTTACGGTAATAACTGGAAAGCTGAATCCAAAAAGCACCAACTTCACCAAAGGAGATTTTGAAAAATGCAGGATAGTCAGGTGGATTAGCGTTCCAAACTTAGGTAGTGAGGAAGTATATAGGAGATAACGATTTTGCAATTTTAAACTGAGGGGAGACGGTTATTTATGGTTTTAGACTGTGCAGTACATTCACACCGTCCAGAATACTCTGTTGTGAATATCTATCCTAAACTTTACTACAAAGCCAAGGTCTTTGACAATGAAACGCAAAACACCCAGGAAACATCATCTCACCTTGTAATCTGATAAAAGACTTCTGATAAATCTGGTTGAATTTCGAACACAGCTGGAAAGCTGGAAGATTAGATCCA
>NW_025212245.1:0-3477 GCF_004010195.1 Chiloscyllium plagiosum
CTCGCCCTCTCAGCCTCTGTCTGTCTGTCTCTCTCTCGCACCTCTCTGCCTCACGCCCCATGTCCATCTCATCCACTTTCTCTCACTCTCTCTCTCTCCGGACACCCCTCCCTTCACCGCTCTCTCTTTCGCACCCATTCTTTCTGTCTCACTTGCTCTCGCTCGCACTCTCATTCTCTCGCCACTCTCTTGCGCCCTTTCAGGTTCCTAGTCTATCTCGCTCTCCTCCCTCGACCTCCCTCTTGCAACACTTATTTCTTTTTATCTCGCTCTAACTCTCTATCTCGCCTCTCCTCTCTCCCACCACACACATGCCACCCTCTCTTTCTCTCTCATCGCCCTCCCTCTCTCTCCCAAACCCTCTCCACTCGCCGCTGTTGGCAACTCTACGGCTTTCACTCCCACTGTGTCTGTCACGCCCTTTCTCAGTCTATATCTCGCGAGCCTCACATATTTCTTTCCCTCTCCCTTCTCTGTCTCACTTTCTCTCTGTCACTCGCCCCCCCGCCCCCTTTATCGCACACTCTCTATTAAGCCTTTCTCTCTCCATTCCCACTCTCTCACTCTCTCATCTGCTCTCTCACCCTCTCTCTCGCGCGCAATTCTCAAACCCTCTGTCTCTCTCTCTCTCTCTCTGGCCACCGCGCTCTCTGTCTCGCCCCCTCTCTCTCTTGCCCCCTCACTATGGCGCACATTTTACCTCTCTCTCTTCCTCTTCTCTGTCTCTCTCCCTTTCTCTCGCTCTCTCCCTCGCACCCTTTTTCTGTCCCTTCACCCCTCACTATCTCTCGCACTCTCACCCGCGCTCTCTCGCCCTCTCTCTCTCGCCCGTCCCTCGCCCTCTCTCTAGTTTTCACCGATTTCTCACTCTGACCCCGTCTCTCTCCCTCTCCGAACATCTCTCGCTCTATCTCGCCCCACTTCTCTCTCAACATTCTTCGACAACCTCTCTCTCTCGCACCTGTCTCTCTCTCGCTCTCTCTCTCTGTCTCTCGCTCGTCCTCTCTCTCTCACCATCTCTCTCTTTCTCTCTCACTCCCATTCTCTCTCCCTTTCTCTCTCTCTTTCAAATTCACTCCCAGTTTCTATCTCTCCCCTTCTCTCTCTCTCTTTCCCCCTCTCTCTTTCAACACCTAACTCCCTCTCTCGACCCCGGTCACTCTCTCTTCCTCGCCGCTGCTGTATTTCGGTCCCTCGCTATTTCTCTCTCTCGCCACACTTCTTTCTGTCTTGCCACTCTCTCTCACACAGTCTCTCTCTCTCTCACGGATCTCTCTCTCTCTGTTTCTTTCCCTCTGTAGCTCTCGCCACCTGGTCTGTATCTCTCGTCCACCTCTATCTCTTTCTCATCCACCTCTCTCGTCCCTTCCCACTCTCTCGCCTTCTCTCTCTCTGTCTCTCTCACTCTCGCTCCCTCTCTCCATCTCTCGGCCACCTTTACCTCTCTCTCAAATCCTTGTGTCGCACCCCACTCTCACTCTCTCGCCGTCTCTCTCTGCCTATCGCCCTCTATCTCGTCTCCTCCATTGCCCACTTGCCCTCTCTCTCTCGCTCCTGCTCTAACTCTATTGTTCACTTTCACTGTCGCCCTCACTCTCTCCCCACCTCTCTCTCTCACCTCTTCTCTCTCTCTATCTCCCACCAATACCCTCTTTCTCTCTCACCCCTGTCTCCTTCTAGAGCCTCTGTCTCTCTTGCTGCAGCTCTGTTTTGCCTCCCCTCTCGCCCTCTTTCTCTCTCGCCCTCTCTCTCTCACCCGCTAACCTCTCTCATCCGTGCTCTCTTCACTTCTCCCTCGCTCTCTCTCTCTCTCTCTCTCCTGGGTTCACTCTCTGTCTCTCACCCCATCTCTTCCTCGACCGCGCTCTCCCAATCCCTCTCCCTCTGCCACCCCTGCTCTCTCGCGCCCACTCTCGTTCTCTCGCCCCCTTCTCTCTTTCCTCTAGGTCTCTCGCTTTGCCTTCCAATCTCTCTCGCTTTCTCTCTCTCGCTTTCCCCCGTTTCGCGCTATCTTTCTCTCTCTGTCTTGCCCCCGCTCTGTCTCTGTGTCTGGTGCCCCTTCTCTCTCCGTCTCTGTCGCTGTCTCCCTTGCTCTCACTCTCTGCCTCGCCCTTTCTCTCTCTCGCCCACTCTCTCTCTCTGCCACCTATCACTCTCTCGCCCCCTCATGCTCGTTTCATTCTCTCTCATGCGCCATCTCTCCCTCTCGTCCCCTCTCTCTCTCTCTCGCCTCCCTCCCTCTGTCTCTATATTTATCTCTCATCCCATCTCTCTGGACCCATCTCTAGCTTGCCCAACCTTTCTCTTGCTCTCCCTCTCTCTCTCTTGCCAACTCTCTCTATCTGTCACCCCCGCTCTGTCTCTTGCCTGTCTCCCGCTCTCTCTCGCGCTCTCTCTCTCCCTCGCTCTTTCTCCCTCACGCACCCGGTCTTTCTCTCGCTCCCCTGATCTCCTCTCTCACGATGCTCTTTCTTTCGCCTTTCCTCTCTCCCTATCTCTTCCCCCCTCTCCCCCATCTCTCCCGCGCTCTCAGAAGTTTGCAAAATTATGAGGCGTATGGATAGGATAAATAGGCAAAGTGTTTTCCTTGGGGTGGGGGAGACCAGAACTAGAAGGCATAGTTTTAGGGTGAGAGGGGGAAGGTATAAAAGTGATCTAAGGGGCATCTTTTTCATGCAAAGGGTGGCACTTGTATGGAAGGAGCTGCCAGAGGAAGTGGTGGAGGCTGGTACGATTGCAACATTTAAATAGCATTTGGTTTGTGTATAGTGATAGGGAGGGTTTGGAGGGATGTGGGCCGGGTGCTGGCAGGTGCTACTTGATTGGGTTAGGATATCTCGTTGGTATGGATGAGTTCGACCAAATGGTCTGTTTCTGTGCTGTAATTCTCTATGACTCTTGCTGCTACCCTCTCTTGCCTTCTGTCTCTCCCCATTCTCTCTCTATCGTCCACAATCTCTATCGCCCGCACTCTCTCTCTCTTCCCTCTCTCTATAGACTCCTTTCTCTCACTCTCCTCCCCTCTCTTTCAAGCCATATCTCTGTCTTGCCCTCTCTCTCTGTGTAGCTCAGCCCTTCTCTCTCGCCCCCTCTCTCTCTCGTCCCTGCTCTTGTCTCTCTCTCTCCCCGAGCCTGCTCTCTCTTTCTCTCTCTCTCCCAGTCTCGCTCTTGCTTTCTCTCTCGAACCTACTCTCTTCTTTCTCTCTCCTTTGATCTCTTTCTCTCTCTCTCTCGCCCATTCCCTTGCTTTCTCACTTTCTCTCCCTTTCTCTCACCCCCTCTCTCTTTCTCGCCCAGGCTCTCTCAATCCACTCACTGTCCTGCCCCATCTCTGCCTTGCAGTCCCTTCTTCTCTGTTTCTCGCAGTGCTCTCTCTTCTCTTTCTTGAAAACTCTTTCTCTCTGCCTCTCGCATTCTCTCTCTCCCCCTCTCGCCTCTCTCTCACCCCCTCTCCTTCCCCCCTTAATCCTGCTCTCT
>NW_025212245.1:4270-17061 GCF_004010195.1 Chiloscyllium plagiosum
TCGCCCTCTCCTCCCTTCCTCCCTCCGTCCCCCACTCTCTCGCGCTCTCTCGCCCTCGCTCTCATTTCGCCCCCGCTTTCTCTCACCCCAACTCTCTCGCACGACTCTCTCTCTCTCACTCATTCTCTCACCCTCTCCCATATGGCCTTCTCTCTCTCGCGGAACTCTTTCTCTTTCGGTCTCCTCTCTCTCTGTCTCCCCCCTTTTTATTTCTGTCTCTCACCCCCTCTGCCTCTCTCTTACTCCCTTCTCTCACTGTCGCCTCCCTGCTCTCTCTCTCGCCCTCTGTATCTCTTGCCCCTCCCTGTATCGCACTCCACCCTCTCTCGCTCTCCAGCTCTCTATCGCATTCCCCCTCACACTCCCTCTGTCTCCCTCTTTCTGTTTCCGCTGTCTCATTCTGTCTCTCTATCACCCTCGCCCCTCTCTCTCCCGCCCCGCTCTTTTCTCTTTCTCTCCCTCGCTCTCTCTTTTGCCTCCCCTCTCTCTCTCGCCGTCTCTCTCTCGCCATTTCTCTTTCTCTCCCCTCTCTCTCTCGCCCGTTTTCACTCTCTCACCTCTCCCTCACACTCTCTCCCTCAAAGGCTTCCGCTCTCTAACTCTCTTTCTATCGTCCACTCTTTCTGCATTTTTGCCCCTGCTCTCTCTGACTGTCTGCATCTCTTCTGAAGACACTGTTTCTCTCGCCATCACTCTCTCTGTCTCCTGTCTGTTTATTTCGTCCCCTTTCTCTCTTGCCCTTCTCTCTCGCCCCCTCTCTCTCTTCTGCAACTGTGTCTCATTCCTTCCCTCTCTAGCGTTCTCTCTCTCCCTCGCCACTGCTCTCTCTCCCTCGCTTTCTTTCCCTTTCGACACCTTTCCCTCTCTCCCACACTCTCTTGCCACGCCTCTCTCTCTCGACCCCTCTCTCTCAATGCCTCTCTCTCTTGCGCACCTCTCCCTCTCACGTGTGCTCTCTCTTTCGTCTCTCTCCCTTCCCTCACTCTCTCTCGCCCCTCTCTCTCTCAGTGTATATAGCCGTCTCTTTTTATTACATACCCAATCTCTCGCTCTCGACGTCTCTCTCACGACCCCAGTCATTCTTCCCACATTCTCTGTCCACCCCTCTCGCTGTCTCGCTTTCCCCCTCTCTCTAAATCCTCTATCTAGGTCCCCTTTCTCTCGCTCCCCCACTGTCTCGCACATTTCTCCCCCTCGCTTTCTCTCACTCTTTCGCTGCTCTCTCTCTCGTCCCCATTCTCTGTCGTCCCCTCTCTCTGTCTCAACCCTTCTGTGCCTTTCCCCATCTCTCTCTTGGTCCCCTCCCCCTCTCAGCCTCGCCAGCTTCTCTCTCTCGCCCCTATCTCTCTCAAATCCTCTCTTTCCCCATCCCATCTCACTCTTTCCTCTCTCTCTCCCGCTCCTCTCTCATTCTCGCCCTCTCTCTCTCATACCTTCTCTTCCTCTCTCTTTTGTTGCTCTCTCTGTCGCCCCCTTTCTCTCTCGCCCATCTCTCTCTCTCTGATCCCCTGTCTGCCTTGCCCCATCACTGTCTTGGCAGACTCTCCATCTCTCTCTCTCTCGGCTCTGGACTCTCTCTCTTTTTCGTCTCTCTCTCACCCCCGTTTTCCCTCTCTGCTTTCTCTCTCTGGCTCCTAGCTATATCCCCCTCTCTCTTTTGCGATCTCTGTCTCACCATCTCTGACTCTCGCGCCCGCCACCTCCCTCTCGCTCCCTCTCTCCGGCCCTCTCTTTCTTACTCTATGCCTCTCTCTCGCGCATCTGCCCTCTAGACTTTCTCGCCCTCTCTGTCTCTTAGCTTCTCTCCCTCTTGCCCTCACTCTCTCAGCCCTCACTCTCACACCATCGTTCTCACTCTCTCTCCGCCATCTCTCCCTCGAACGTGCGCCTGCTCTCTGTGTCTGTTTTGCCCTGTCTCACACCACCTCTCTCTCTCTCCACCTCTTTCTCCGCCTTTACCTGTCTCATCCCCTGCTCTATCTCACACCGTCTCTCTCTCTCACCCCTGCTCTCTCTGTCTTACCCGCTCTCTCTCTTGTCCCCGCTCGATCCCCTCTCTTATTGTCTCTATCCCTCTCGGACTTGCTCATCCTCAATCTCTCTCTCACCCTCACCCTCTCTCACCCTCTCTTTCCCGCTCTCGTCCCCACTCTGTTTATCTCTCTCTCTCTCACGCGCCATATTTCTCTCGCTCCCTCTCTGTCTGTCTCGCCTTATCGCTCTCTTTCTACCTTGTCCCAACTGTATCTATCCTAGTCCCTGTCTATCTTTATCTCTCTCTCGCACACACATTATGTTACGCCATCTCTCTGTTGACCACCCCCTCTGTCGCGCGCCTGCTCTCTCTCTCTTTCTCTCACCACACCTCCCTCTCTAGTCCCTCTAACTTTCTCTCTCTTTCTCTATCTCTCGCCCCCTGCTCTCTGGAACCCCTCTCTCTATTCTTCGCCCTCTCTCTCTATTTGTGGCCCGACCTCTATCTCTGCCGCTTGCCCACTCTCTCTCTGGCAACCACAGTCTCTGATCCCACTCTCTCCCATCCACACACTCTCTCTCTTGTTTCTTCTCTCTCGCTCGCCACCCTGACTGTCTCTCTCTCGCCCATTCTCCCTCATTTTCTCTCTCTTTCCCTGTCTCTCCAGCCCTCTCGCTCTCTCGCCCAGTCTCTCTCTCGAGCCTTCTCTCTTTGGCATTCTCTCTGTCTGTCTAACTCGAACCTGCTCTCTCTCTCTCTCTCTCTCTCGCCCCTTCTCTTTCACGTACAGTCTCTCTGTGCCTCTCTCCACCATCTGTCTCTCTTGCTCTGATATCATGGCAAATTAAATTCTCAACCACGTTCTCCTTCTTTCTTGTGTAACACTTGACCCCTTTGTTGCATAAAACGTATCTGTCTCAAACTTAATTAACTCAATGACTTGGTCTTCACAACCTTTTTCCTAGACTCGGCACTCCCTGCCTGAGGAAGATTTTTCCTTTACTCCTTTCTAAAAGGACTTCCCGTTCCTCTAAAACTATGCCGTCATGTCATAGTCTCGACAACATATACTCCACAGAGGCCATTCATTATCCTGCATGTTTCAATTAGATCCTCGTTCTCCTTCTTATCTAATAGATATCCCTCCCCTCCCTATCCACTTTCAACACATTTCCTTCCCCACTCCTATCTGATTTCCATAAATTCCATTCCCTTCATAACTGCCTGGTCACGTCCATGCCCGCCAACAACCAGCACTCTCCTCCCGGCAACTTCCCCTGCCACTGAAAGAATTACAATATCTGTGCCCAAATCTGCTCCCCTCCACTCCCCAACTCTGTCCAAGGCTGCAAAGAAGCGTTCCACATCAATGAAAGTTCCACCTGCACTTCCACACGTGTCATTTATTGTAACGGTTGCTCCCGATGCGGTCTCCTCTACGTTGGGGACAACGGATTTTTTCTTGCAGAGTGCTTTATAGAACATGTCTGGGACATCTGCTAGACACAACCCCACCGCCCCGTGGCCGAACATTTCCACTCCCCCTTCTACTCTGCCGAGGACATGCAGGTCCTGGGTAATCTCCACCGACACTGCCTCATCTTCCTCTCGGTAAACGTCAACCACATAACATCGATGTGAAATCAACAGACTCCGAATTTCTCCTCCCACTCTTGACAGCAGTTCCAATCTTCCTGCTCAGCACGGTCCTCATGACCTGTCCCACCTGTCAATCATCTCTCCCACCTCTGCACTCCACCATCCTCTCCGATTGTTCAGCGTCATACCAAACTCCATTCGCCTATTGCCCGCTGAGCTGCCTTTTCCCAAGCCCCACATCCCTCTCAATTATCTCTCCAACCCGGGGCTCCCAGCCACATTCGTCATGAAGGACCTTTGCCCAAAACGTCCATTTTCTTGCTGCTTGGATGCTGCCTGGCCTGCTGTGCTTTTCCAGCACCAAACTAATCTTGACCCTCCTCCATCTAACCTCTATCCAGTATAAACCCAGAGTGCTCAAACCCCCACCCATGTTTACCTGTTCACTTCTGCGACCATGCTCGTGAATCTCCTCTGAAAATGCTGCAGGGTCAGTACATCCTTCCTCCAACAATGGACCCCAAATTGCGCGAAATCTTGTCTCTTTCTCTCTTTTCTCCCCTTTTCTTGCTTCGCGTCTTTGCCTCAAAGTCGATCCCGTTCTCTGCCTTTTGTTCTTACTACCTTTCTCCTTCCCTGTCTCTTTCTCTCTCCTGCAATCTGTTTCAAACAGAGTCGTCTCTTGTGCCAATTACTTCAATCTTTCTCACGATCTATGTATATATGATTCTATAGTCAGGCCCAGAAAATCTACCCACTCACCCTGCATCAAAGACACCTCCGATAGGAATGACAGACTACTGAGACCACTTGGCATCATCGTCGCCCACAAACCCACCAAAACATTAAAGCAGCAGCTAATGACCTTCGACAATACTAGTCCAATACAATTCCCAATTAAAATTTATGAGACCACACTTCTTGTCTCAAAACCAGTCAGCTTTCGGTTTTTGTCTTCGCCTCTTCCTGTGTCTCCTTTTCTCCTTGTTAGGAATTTTCTTCCTGACCTCTCGGCACCCAACCCCACTCCAGCCTATCAACCTCCTTCCACCTATCGCATTTCCAATGCCCGTCTCCCAAGTCCCTCCTCCCTACCTTTTACCTTAGCCTGATGGACACACTTTCCTCATTCCTGAAGAAGAGATCATGCCTGAAACGTCGATTCGCCTGCCCTTGGATTCTGTCTGACCTGCTGCGCTTTTCCAGCAACACATTTTCAGTTTTAGCAAATTAATTTGTCCTGCTACATTCAGTGATCTGTGGACCCAAACGCGCTCAAAGCCTCTTGGTATCTGTCCATTCATTGAGTCCTCCCTTGACTCTATACTTCTTCAAAAGATTGTTCGGGGAAGACGCAAGCTACCAGTAATGTGACTTATGCATCTGCATCGTTCTATAGCGTTAACACCTCCCTTCTCCCCTTTCTAATACTGGTGTCGTCTGCAATCTTGCTTATTTTCCACCACATCCTCATCAGAGTTCTTTAAGGGAGTTGCAAATGATAGCAACCCAGTTCTGATCCCTCTGATATGTCACTGTATCCCAATCATGTGCAAACCGCCTTCCACAACGACCTTCCTGTCACTAAGCCAATTTTTCAAAAATATTTCCAGATTACTCCGAATCCCGTCTTTACGAAGTAGAGGAGATTACTACTTGGCAGGGCCTCAGGTCCTTGTAGACAGCAGGGTCGGACGATCAGGTAGTTGACAGTGGATATGGGATAGTTGCCTGTCGAGAGTCATAGAGCATGGAAACAGACTCATCATTCCAACGCAGTCCAACCATATTGATCAGATTTCCTCAATCAAACTGGTACCATTTGCATGCATGTGGTACTTATCCTTCGAAACTATGCACCTGTCAAAATGTATTTTAAATCTGGCACTTGTACAGGCCTCTCCTACTTCTGCTGATAGCTCCCTCGATATAAGCACCACACTGTATATGAAAAACGTTACCCCTCAGGTCCGTTTGAAACCTTTCCTCTCTGAGCTAAAACCTATGCATTCTAATTTTGTAATCCTCTACTTTTTTTTAAAGTTCCCTTTGGAATTCACCATATCCATTCCCCTCAAGGTTTCGAAACGTTTATAAGGTAACCCACAATCCTGCTAAATGTCAAGGACAGAAGAAGTATTGGCCAATCCAGACACTACTTACAACTCAAAACTTCTACTTGCAGGTAGAGACTTGCAAATCATTGTTGCAACCTTTCCAATTTAATTGCATTCTTCCGATGCTATGGTAACCAGAATTGAATGTAACCATACTAATGCTTTTTAAAACCGCAACATGACATCCAAACTCCCTTCTCAATGCTCTGGTTGATGAAGGCCAATGCCAACTTCACCACGCTGCTTAACTGTCACACCACTTTCAAGGTTTTCGTAGAATTGCCCCCCCCCCCCCCCCCCCCCGAACCCTCGATGTCTCTGTTCGGCCACGCGCCCCTCAGAGCCTTGTCATTAAATGCCTGCTCCTGCTCTGGCTTTCCTGACCAGAATGCAACGGAGTTCAATTATGTAAATAAAACTATATCTGCAGTTCCTCTCTCCATTGGCTTAGTTGAGTAAAGTTACATTTTACTAAAAGTCCGAAACATAGAGTTAATTTTGTTACGAAGATAAACTAGCTACAACTTCAGCCAATAATTCTCACAGAGAATTTCTGTCAACTGAGAAGCATCTTCCGCTATTGTATACTGTTTTCAGCCATAGGCAGCCCCAAAAGTTGCAATTCGAATCAGGTACAAACACTCACAAAAGTAGTCAGTGTTTTGGCTTCGAATGTGCCCTGAAGCAAAGAATTTCACAGTCTCACGGTCTCTGGAGAGTGAAGAATTTACCCTCATCTGTGTCCAGCAAGTACATTATATTATGAGCCTCGTCCTGTTTTTTGAACTCCCACAAACATCTGGAATCCACAGTACGGTAAGGATGGCATTGCACTGGCGGATAAATAAAAGAATTATAGAACGTAGAATATAACAGCACAGTACATGTAATTCGGCAGACAATGTTGTGCCCAGCATTTATCTTAATCAAAAGGCAACCTAATCGAAACACACATCAACTACCTGCCGTCTATTTGTTTGTCCAGCAGTCGAGTAAATGTTCCGACTGTCTCTGACTTTTCTACCACTGCTGGCAGTGTATTCCACATACCCAAGACTCTGACATTTCCTCGATATAGTCCTGAAATCATACACAACTATGACACCTCGTTGCAGTTACTTCTGCCCATGAAACTGTATCTGGCGATGTACTCTGTCTACTGCTCTCATTACTTTGTGCACGGATATCAAGTCACCTCTCTTCCTTCCTTTCTCCAGTTTGCAAGGCCACTAGCTCACGCAAACGCTCTTCACAATTCACGCCCTCCAATCCAGGCAGCCTCGTAGTCAACCTCCAGTGCAACCTCCCTGAAACATTTCCATCATTCCTATAATGAGACGATCAGAACTGGACACAATATTCCACATATGATGTCACCACGGTTTTATAGAGTTGCATCAACGCCTCGTGGCTCTTAAACTCAATCCCCTGTTAATGAAAGATAAAACACAATGCCTCTTCTTCGCAACCCTATCAACTAGGCTGGCAAAATTGACGATTCTATGTCCATGGATCTCAAGATCCCGCTGGTCCTCCACATTGCCAATAATCCTATTTTTAACCGTGTATTCAGCATTCAAATTTGGCCTTCCAAAATGAGTCGCTTCGCATTTATACAGGTTAAACTCCATTTGCCACTTCTCAACCCAGCTCTGCATCCTGGCAATGCCCTGTTGTTGCTTGCAATAGGCCTCGACACGATTTACAACAGCACCAATCTTTATGTCATCTCCTGAACCCAACCTTCCACTTCTTCATCCAAGTCATTAATAAAAACTACAAAAATAAGAAGTCCAAGTGAAGATCCCTGTGGTAAACCTGTCGTCTATAACCTCCAGGTGGAATTCTTTCCATCCACTCCCTCTGGCTGTCTTCATTTGGCCAGCAAATCCTGTATCCGGACAGCCAAATGCCGTATACCCCATACGTCCTAAATTTCTGAATGAGCTTACCGTGGGGAATCTGATAAAACCTGGCTTTGTGATTGGAAAGCATGTCTCACGAATTTGCTTGAGTTTTCTTTTGAAAATGTAACAAAGATGATTGATGTATGAAGAGCAGTAGACGTGATCTATATGGACCTCATTAAGGCGTTCGACAAGGTTCCCCATGGGAGACTGCTTCGCAAGGTTAGATCTCATGCAATACAGAGAAAACTAGCCGTTTGGGTACAGAACTGGCTGAAAGGTAGAAGACAAGGGGTGGTGTTGGAGGGTTGTTTTTCCAGACTGGAAGCCTGTGACCAGCGGAAAGCCACAAAGAATAGTGTTGGCTCCACGACATTTTCGTCATTTATATAAATGACTTGGACGTCATATTGAGAGGTATAATTCGTAACACCAAAATTGGATGTGTAGTGGACAGCGAAGAAAGATGCCTAAGATTAAAACGCGATCTTGATCAGATGGACCAATGGGCTAAGGAGTGGTAGATGGAGTTTAAATTTGATAAATACGAGTTGCTGCATTTTGGGAAAGCAAATCTTAGAAGAGATTATACACTTAAGTTCGAGAGACTGTTGCTGAAGAACGAGACCTTGGAGTGCAGGTTCATAGCTCTTTGAAATTGGAGTCACAGGCAGACAGGAGAGTGAAAAAAAACATTTGGTATACCTTCCTTTATTGGTCAGTGTATGGACTACAGGCGTTCAGAGGTCTCATTGCTGCCGTACAGGACATTGGTGAGGCTACTTTTGGAATATTGCATGTCATTCTGGTCTCCTTCCTTTCGGAAAGATATTCTGAACTTTGAAAGGTTTAAGGATAGGTTTACAAGGATCATGGCAGTTTTGTAGGATTTGGGCTGTAGGGAGAGGTTGAATTGGCGAGAGGGTTTTTCTCTGGAATGTCGGCGGCGGAGGGGTGATCTTATAGAGTTTTATGAGTAATGAAGGACACGGATAGGATAACTAGACAATGCACTTTCCCTGGGTTGGGGGAGACCAGAACTCGACGACATAGGATTAGTTTGAGAGGGGAAAGATCTCAAAGTGATCTAACGGATCTTTTTTCATTCAGGTGGTGGTCCGTTATGGAATGTGGTGGAGGTTAGTACAATTGTAGCATTTAAAAGGCATCTGGCTGGGTATTTGAACAGGATGGGTTTGGAGTGATATGGGCCGGTGCTGGCAGGTTGGACGAGATTGGGTTGCAATATTTGGTCGGCTTGGACGAGTTGGAGAGAAGGGTCTGTTTCTGTCCTGTGTATCTCTCTGATTCTGTGACTCTGAGTGTCTTTCTAAAATCCATATCCACCACATCCACTGCTCGACCTTCATCAACTTGTCTCTTCACATTCTCAAAAAATTCAATATGGCTTGTGAGGCATCATCTGTCCCTCACGTAGCCATGCTGACTACCTTTAATCAAACTTTTGTTTTTTTCTTTCCAAAGAGTCATAAGTCCTTTCTCTCCTTTCTAGTACCATGTTTACCACAGACCTAAGACTGACTGATCTTTACTTCCCAAGGATTTCCCTATTTACTTTCCTAAACCGAGGGAATATATTGACCTCCCTCCAGTCATCCAGTACAGCTCCTGTGGAGAGTAAGGATGCAAATATCAGAACCAAAGACACATCAATCTCGTGCATCGATTCTGTAGTATCCTTGGGATGTCTGGTATGGCCCGGGAGAAATATCCATGTTAATTGTCACCAGAATTTCCAGCACATCAACTTCCTTCCTATCGATTTGTTCAAGACAATTAACCTCGTCCACCGTGTTCTCACTCTGAACAATGTTACAACACTCAGGTCAAACTTTCTGCTCATTATGCAAAACAGATGGAAAAGCTCACATTGGTTCATAATCTATTAAAGAATGAGTAATAAATAGCTAGCCAAATTCTACTATTTTAAAATAAATCACTAATTTTTAACTCTGAAAGTGAACATTAAAAGGACAACTATTTACAATACTAAGTCTGACTCTTCTTACAGATTTGCGATCTACCCCCAACCCGATAACAGCATACTTATCCAATAAACCCTTTATTAAACTTACAGAAACTCAATTTCAAAAGAAACCGAACATCAGCTGTCGTCTCCGGTGTTGACCTTCCTTTGATTGTAGATCTCCCTCAGTCATCTTTGGTGTTCTGTTGCAAAGATGTTTCAGGTGAAAAAGTAAATTTGACAGAGAATATGCTGAGTAGCAGTACTTGAAATGGGTGGTATTACTTATTCAGCCTAACTGTCCATAATACATGCGTTTTATAACTCAATAATCAGATCTTTCATTCGTTCAATGTTGTCAAAAGTGTGAAATTCAAATCAATTTGGATTTAGTAACTCAAGGCATAATGTCAGCTGATTGGTTAAATTTGAACCGCTGTGAAATCAATTGAGGTATCTCGGTGACAGCCAAAGTTGACATATTAATGTTACATCTTTAAATTGTCCAGTGCAATCTGCCTGCGAGTCACTCACATGGCAGGTGCTTGAAGGTTTCACTTTATGTTAACGGTACATTACATGCCGTTAACTTCATTACACGTCCGCCTTATGGGAAGAGAAGAACCATAATTTTTTCTCGATTTATTTTTAAACCCAAGTATCATGAAATGCATAGAGCATTAATCTAAGTTCATATTAACACACACACACACACACACACATATATATATATATATATATGTTAATATGAACTTAGATTAATGCTCTATGCATTTCATGATACTTGGGTTTAAAAATAAATCGAGAAAAAATTATGTTTATATATATATTATAAAATAAAATTATATATATGTGTGTGTGTATGAGTTTATGTGCATGTATCTAGCTATGTATATATACACATACATACACACATAAACATATAAAGTGTGCATGCGTGTTTACAAGCTAATATGACATTGGTATCTGTTCGATGTTATCCATCTGCTAACACATTCCTATGAACACCAACATGTATGATTTGCAAATTAAAACTCTGTAGCATAAGGCTCAAATGAAATAGTCTCATATTCATGACTTTAGATTGTTCCAAGGATATAACAATATTGTGAATCTTGTGCTCACCCGTCTCCATCACATTGTTAATGACATAAACGTTAAATGTTGTAAAGCCAGTACAAAACGGAATCATTCTTTATCGATTTCAGAGTATTTTCTCTGGTTGGTATTGATTTTCTTTGAAAAGTAACCAATTAGCAGTTGAATTCCATCATCATCTTCCTGTAGCAGTACAGCTCCAACTCTGATATCATTAGAATTGATTGCAGTTTCGAAGGTTTCAAAACGCTTGGTGTAGCTAAAAGTGGTGCGATGGTTAAGATTGCTTTTAAGTAGTCAAGTGCCTCCTGGCAATGTTCTGTCCAGTGAAATGTTGTGTTGTTCTCCAGTGAATGTGTTAATGGTGCCACTACACTGCTGAGGTTTAGCAGAAACGTGCTGTTGGTTCTGCTTCATCACAAAAAATCGATCCCTCTTTCTTCGAAGTTGGTCGTGGAAATTCCTTCCTGGCTTTTGGCTTTGCGTTCCTTTGTTTTGATATTGACCATCAGGTTTGGGAAACACAGGACTTTCTTTCGCTTTCTTTGATAAATGGACCTGACAATAACGATGCAGTAAGTCCAACTTAGTGATATAATTGGCTTGTCCAACTTTCTCCACGCTGTACTCTCATCTGGGTTTTGGATATGAGTCAGAAAATGTTATGGCGTTGAACGTCCGATAGTCCACAAAAAATCATTGAGTCCCGCCAGGCTTGGGAAACAACAGGATAGGCAAACTCCACTCGCTCTGACTTAGTTCGATGATATCTTCATTGAGCATCGCATCCACGTTCTTGAGGATGTGTGTGGATTTGCAAGGATTCAGACTGTTATTTTATCTGAACACCATTCCCTACGTCTGGGCGATGAACAATATCGTAAGTCCTCCCACCTTATTCCTACATGTGTCCTCATATTGCCGTTTAAAATTATCTTCCAGCTGTGTTATTTGCTTCTAAGACAGATAGTTTAAACTTAACCCACTTCTTGAAGACTTCAACATGAACGAATTTCAAGGCACATAAAACTCCACATCATCGGGATTTGATTCCTAACTCTGTTAAGAAGTAATTAACACCTTTTTTCAAGTGAATTCTCTCGATTATAATCAGCTTCAACATATTCACTTGACATTCACGATACAGTTTTTTTTCTCCTATGTGGCATCTTTACCACATAGCTTATCTGTCCCCACTTTGTCTCACTTTGATAGGATAACAAAACCTGACTTGAACGTATCTCCTTCGCCTGGTAACAATACTAATACGTCAGCCCCCAAGGAAGACGTCGGAATTCCAGTTTTTATGTGCCACCTGCTTCATTATAAGCTGTGTCTTTCGTAGATGCCGTTTAGCTAACTCGCCTATCGGATTTATCTCTCCCTTACCTCTGGTCATCATCCAAGAGTCAAATCTCTGAATTATATTCCTATCAATGTCGCATTAATTAATTCAAATGGCCTCTAACTTCATGCCAGAATGCTAACTGGAAGGCGGTGAACTCAGTAGATCCATTTGGGGTATAACGAACAGCAAACAATACCGATGGTGCACCTTTATTGCAACCATTTGGATAATCCAGACAGCATGATCTGAGCATGGTCTTCAGGGTCTGATGGCAGCTTTCTAAAACTCCTTGGGATTCACAACGGAATACAATTAATTTAAATTGTTGTATGCCTAAACTATCCAGGGCTTCCTTGAAATGATTATTAGTACAATTCGTCACTGGGTCTGATGGAATTTCTCTGGGAAGCCCATACCCTGTGAAGAAAATGGCTAACTCCTCGAACATCCTTTTTGCCTTAATACTACCTCATTGCATTGCCTTTGAAAATCTGGTAAGCAATTCCATTATGATAGACAAGTACACTTTCCCATGTTTACATTTTTGGAGGCGACCGACTCAGTCAATGACAACCCTCGTGGAAGGTTGTTTCAGTACAGGAATTGGCAACAAAGCTGTTGATTTTAGTACTGACTGTGGCTTATATACTATTTGACATGTGTGACATGCATGGCAAAATCTTACCACATCCTAGTGAATTCCAGGCAATAATTCTTTTTTGTACCTTAGCCTGAGTCTTGCGTACCCCTAGGTGACATC
>NW_025212245.1:17291-20922 GCF_004010195.1 Chiloscyllium plagiosum
TTGGAGACCAAAACTGCACACAATATTCCAGGTGCGGTCTCACCAGGGCCTTGAACAGCTGCAGAAGAACCTATTTGCTTCTATACTCAATACTTCTTGTTATGAAGGCCAGCATGCAATTAGCTTTCTTCGCTGCCTGCTGTACTCTACTCTTGGTTTAGTAGTATTTGATCTCTCTTCTTCCCAATTTCTTTCCCTCACACGATGAAATTCTGTCCAGAACTTTGTCATAAGCACCAACAGGTACTCTTTTGCTAATTCTGCTGTCATTCTCACTACCTGAAATTTCTCTTCCTTCTCTTGAATTCTTAACATCTCTGTATGTGAATTCTTAAACTGCTCCAGCAGAATAATCTCTTTTAGAGTCTCCTAATGTCTGATCTATTTTCAAAACATGCACCCATCGATCAGAATAGCTTGGTTTGAGTATTTTGAGACCAAAATAAGTCTGACCCAGTTCCTTCTTTGTGCTTCTGAACCGCAGTCTATATGCTTCTGATACATGACTAGCTCTGTCTACCTGTGTAATCTGTACTAACATTAACCATAAATCAATGGGCCACTCCATTTGCCTCGCCGTCTTTTTTTTCGAATGAAATAGAGAAGGTTTCAATATCTTTCTCATTAATCTCCATCCTGTTGACTTTGCTAAGTCACAGCTTCTCGCGTTCAAATTCTGTCTCTTTTTGCTCAGCTCTGAACTTTCTCTCTTTCTTTTTCTCCCTTCCTTCTCTTTCTGTTTGTTGAGCCAAGAAACTTCTCTGTCTTTACTTTTCCTCTCTCTCAGCTCACTCTTCATCTTTCTCTCTCACTTTCCTCTCTCTCTTTGTTCATCCAAGAACCTCCTCTCTCTCACGTTTCCTCTCTGTTTCTTCCTTCTCTCCCTCTCCTTTTTTCTCTCCGTCTCTCTTTCCTCTCTCTCGCTTTCTTTATCTTCTAACGCCGTCTTCTTCAAATGCAATTAAAGCTTTTCTACTTCTACTGCACTTGTCTGTTTCTCTGACACACGTAAATGTTTGAGTAATTCCCTCACAACTTCAACTTTATTTTTACCCTCGGTTAAACTCACGTTTAACGTATTTGCTAATTTTAAAAGTATGACCTTTTTCTTTCGTTCTAAACGTTGTTGGCAAACCTAAGAATCAGTTTCCAATCCCAAAACTTCTTTTGCAATTTTAAGAGCCATTTGTCTAACTTCTAATTTCGTCAACCACACTTCACCGAAATTAAATAAATGTCTTCAGCTACGTTTATTTAAAGACCTACAACACTAACCTGTAAGTGTTTAAATCTGCTGGGGGTTTTCGGAACCACAAATCTATTTAAATTTGTCGAAACTAGTTCAAATCACGGATCTGCGCCCACAAACTGTTACGGCGTAAAACGTCCTGCCGAATTTACCAGTAACAGAGATTTATCCTGTGCAGTAATGCCTAAAACTCTGAGTGGCCAAGAACTGCTCAAAGTAAAAATTAACAACTTTCATGCGTAGAAAATAACAGAGAATAATTAACTAACCACTATTTACAATTTCTTCCGCTAACCTATCTTGTACATTCCCTTCTACAATACGAGTCCGATAAAACTCCCAATGAAGATTTACAGTACCAAACTTCTTATCGCAAAACAGGCAGATTTCGTACTTCTATTTGGAGGTTTCAGTCTCTTCTTTTATGCTTCGGATATTCTGCGTCACAGGTTACTAATTGGTAAGGTACTTTTGCAAGCTGTCTGTTCGCATGTTGGGCTTGGCTGCTCTCGTCTCAACTGTTCAATTTCCCCAGGTATTATACCCTCAAATTATCTAATTTTGTCATTGGCTTTTAAGATTATCAATCTACTCAATTCAAGTTAGATTCGAGTTTGATATTTTTCGGGGTATACTTTAAACTGATTAGCCTAACTTGAATCTGGTTTTTGTCCTTTTCAGGCCACTCAGCGAGTGCTTTAGTTTTTAATCAAATGTTACTTCGTAAAGTCTCCATCAGTCTGTTTACTTGCCAAGTTCTTCACATTCTTAATGATATGCCCTCATCTTCATAACAGATTGATACACAATGATTCCTAAAACACTATGTGCAGTCAATCTGAAAGCAAACGGCATTTGTCTGACAAAAAGTTGTGAAACTGCTGGAGTGTACTATAAAGGATATGACAACCAACTACTTTGAATCAATGGGAGATGCATGACTTTATAAAAAGGGGATACTTGAAATCTGTTGGATTTTATGCTTTGTTGTAGTCATAAATGGCAGAATAGATACCGATGGAGGATGGCAGTAGCAGTAAGGAGACGTTTGAAGTTTCACAAAGATTTTGACAAGTTTTATTAAGGGCTAAAGTTTAGCTAGGGCGAGAATATGGCCCCTTAAAGGTCAATGGGGATCTCTATGTGGAAACACTGTTGATACGTCAGATCCAAAACAAATGTTTTGCTTCAGGATTGATGGTGGAGAAAGACTTGGAAGCTCGAGAATGTGGAAAAATAAATGGTGATGTCTTCAAAAATAGTTCAAATTGGAGAAGGAAGGTGCTCGATATCTTAAAATACAAAATTGTATATAAAACATTGGGATATGATCAGATGTACCCCAATATCTTTGAGAAGCTATGCAATAAGTTGTGGGGCAAGTTGTGGGGCTCACAATCAGCGAGTGCTTGCTCTCTGGATACAAATTGGATTGACGGGAGAACAAAGAATGTAATCATAAAGGTTTACTACTCAAAATGCAGGTCTGTGACCAACGGTGTGCCATGGGGTTCGTTGCTGGATCCACTCGTGTGCATCGTACTATTAGGATGAGTATAAAGGAATCAAGTTTATGGTGACACTGACGTTGGCAATAAAGTGTGCAGTGAAGAGGGGTATCTAAAGGTACAGCGGGATTAACGGCACTGCTTGGCAAGTGGGTTTAGGAATAGCTGGTGGAGAAACGCACGAGATTGCAGTTTGCTAAGGCAAAACAGGGTGGGACGTCTAAGGTAATATTAGCACCCGAGTAGGACTTCTGGATGCAGGTGCACAGTTTGTTGAAAGTTGCATCACAGCTTGACAGACTGGTGAAATAGGCGTTTGGGATATTTGCCTTCATTGGGCAGAGCATTGGGCATAGAAGTTGAGATGTCCTGTTCTGGTTGTACAGGACATTATTGAGGCCACAACAAATGCATTGTTGATCATCTGGGAGAACACATCTGATTCACGTAGGTCCTTTTGGGAAAGACATCTGACATTGTAACGTGGCCTGGCTAACGTGTGACTCCAGACACACAGCAATATGGCAGACTCTGAGCTGCCTCTGGGCGGCGGAGCAAAGAATGTTGGTCCAATCAGAAATATCCTCAGCCAACGAATGACTAAGTAAAAATCCCTACTTCCATTGCTACCTCTGCACACTGCTCCTTCTTCAGAAATCCATACTGGCTTTGTAACATTATTCAGGCCCTGGCTACTATCTGTCACACTGTCAACACCTCCAGCACGTTCAACTCTCTTGGCTCCTATTATTGCATTACACCCTGACAATCGGTCCTCTTTCTACAGCGTTCCTCCTGCTAGCAGACTCCTTGCTACCCCCTTAACAAATACCTGCATGTTTCTGAAGCATTGGTATCTGCAGAAAGTTTTTTT
>NW_025212245.1:22630-25851 GCF_004010195.1 Chiloscyllium plagiosum
TGGTTTCGGTCTGGAGTCATATATAGTCCAGACCGCCTTGACTGTAGCAGATTTCCTTCTTTAAAGAATATTAAGCAGTCAGATGGGTATCATTTTCACTGGCATTAATTTCTTCATGAATAGCCTAGTGAGAATAACACTCGGCCATTGCCTCTGCCACTGAAATCTCATTCATCCTTGAGTGCTGATACTGGTGTGTCACGAATCAGTCCCCCTCTTACCTGACCATTGTTTGATCCTGATACCTCGCTGCACATGGTGATATCAATCAGTACCTCTTCATTTGGTATCTTCCACCACATGGGTCTAATTGCTCCCTCTGACTGCACATTTTGCAGCTACCCCAGCTTCTCAGGTAACAGATTTCTCCATTCCAGAGCAATAACGCAGCACAGCTCAGGGATGGAGACCGGAAATTTCTAGATCAGTAATCCATATGTAATCATGACTGCATCAGTCGAATTTCCCATTTTGTCTATTTCTCTGTCTCCTGTAGGTTCGCACGAAGTTCGTGACTCAATAAACTTGCCAACTGCCAGGTGGTTCGTGCATCACCTTATGAACACACTTGGTCAATCAGAAAGCAGTGAAACGTTGAGCCTTCAATAGGTCTGGGAGCAAAGTAGGATCACACACAGTGATGAAAGCATAGAGCATTTAAATGGTATCAAACATTGGCCTACATATCATGATACAGATGCAAAGCTGAAGGGAGAGAACAGAGCATGAACGTCCCTTCTCAATTCCCATTCTCTTCTGAGAGAATTTTCTTCAGCTCTGCTGGACTGAAATTTGCTGAGAGAGCATAAGGAGTTCACCGTTATGAATCCACGCCTGTGCTGCGTTAGTGAGCATCAGTACATCAAATGGGAAACAGGCCTTCCTAAGGAAGGTTATATTAACGTTTGGGACCTTTCTTTTCTCTATTTCCTCTACAACACTCTCTGTTATTATATTATAGATTCATACAGCAAAAAACATGCCTTTTCATCCACCTCATCCGAGACAATGCCTTGAATGATTCTAACTCCGAGAACAACTCCGATATCTGTAATCTCCTCCGTATCTCTTTATCCTCAATCAGAAAGCACTCTCTATTTTTGAAATTTCCCAAAGAGTCTCCAACCCTCCGTATCTCATTAACCTGCTGCAGACACTCCACCTCTCCCTATCTCTGTAATCTCCTGATAACACCCCAACCCTCCCAAAATCTATGACCTCCTCCAGTCCCCACAACTATTCGTATCTCTGTAGCATGTCCCACTCACTCAATCATTCCCTATCTCTGGAAACTCACTCGGTCACTCCATGCATCCTTATCTCATTGACAACCTTCAATTCAGGCAGTCTCCATATAGGGTGAAAGCAGGAATAGGGCACTGCGTTATATTGTCTATCGTGATCATATTGAATGGGAGGGAAGGCTTGTGTGGTTGAATGGCCTCCCGCTCCATCTCTGTCCTCTGTTTCTGCGTAACGCTCCCTGTCTCAATAACCTCCTTCGGTCCCTACCATCCGAGATGACAGTGCAACCTACTCAACCTCTTATCACTGGAACTTCCCTACCTGTCAAACCTCTTATAGTCCCTCCAAAACTGTTTCCTCCTTCAACCCGATAGCCCTTCATAGATTTGTAACTTCCTTTACATGCTGGAACCCTCCCCATCTCTGAAACATCATATCCTACCGCGTCCATACAATTGTGTGCTCCTCCAGTCCCTGCAGTCTCCACTGCCTCTGTAACCTTATCCCACACACAGAACCACCTTCCAATATTGAAACCTTCTCTGTTTCTTTTACCTTCTTCTGCTCCTACGTGCCGTCCTGTCTGTATGATCCTCTGTAGTTCATCTGCTCACACTGCAATCTTTACCAGCCACTATAGCCCTCCTTACATCTGTGAACTGCTCCAGTCCCTTCAAGTTTCACTGTCTGTAACCACTCCAGAAGCTATATCACTCCCCATCTGTCCGGGCTACTTCAGTCCCTACAGTCTCTGCCAAAATTTGCAGCCCACTCTCTGTATAACCTCCCCCAGGCCCGGCAAGTCTCCCTATATTTAGTGTACATTTACAGCCACAACCCTCCACATCTATGTTTGCTCCTCCACTCCCTTCATCTCTCCCACCACCTCAAAAACTCTCTCTTTGTCTAACTCTACAACTCTCCCTCTGTATTCCGTATTACTCTCCTGAAATTATCCCTCTATCTGGATGTAGGTTTGCTCGCTGAGGTGGAACATCCAGAAACTTAACCTGAGCTACACATCTTCTCAAAACTTGCTAATATCCCTTTATTGGTAAACAGCTTCAAATGGTCTAAACCTCCCCATCTCTGAAAACTCCAACAACGCCAATATCCCTCCTTATCTGCGTAACTTCTTCCACTCCTGAAACCCTCTCAAAATATGGATACCCTACAGACCTCCATCTCTGTGCATTCCTCTCAGGACCCTGCAAATCTCTTGATCTGGAGAAGTCACTCCAATGCCTGCGAATGTCCCAATCCCGTTCCAGCAAGACCCATTATCGATGTAGCACCTTACTGTCATTATCACCCATCCCACTTGTGTAAGCTTCTCAAGTGTCTGCATGCAGCTACACATCATTGTCATCCTCTCCAGCTCTAACACCCCTCTCTGTGTAAGCGTCACCCTCCTCTTCAACCCTCCCTATTGCAGGAATCTCTGCAGCATGGTAGCTCAGTGGTTAGTGCAGCTGCCTCCTTCCGCCAGGGACCCGCGGTAGGCTCGAGCCTCAGGCGACTGTCTGTGCCAAGTAAGCATATTCTCCCCGCGTCTGAGTGGGTTTTCAAAGATGTGCAGTAGAGTGGGCCATTATAAATTGTCTGCACTCAGTGTTTCTGTGATTCTATGAAACAGACATAGGAGTAAGTCATTTGGGCCATCGAGTCGGTTTCACTTTTTAATTTATGTCTGATTTTTTGTGAACTCAATTCTCTCACCTACTCCTTCTAATTCATGATCCCCTCAGTCATCAATAACCCATCTATCTCTCATTTAAATACACTGAATTACTTTGCCTCCACAGCCTCCTGAAGCAGTGAGGTCATTGGTTTATCACGCTCTACCTGAATGAATTCCTCCACATCTCCACGCAAAAGATCGCTCCTTCATTTTGATGATGTGTCCTTGGGTCGAAGTCTCTCCTGCAAGTGGAAACATCTTGCTCGCGTCCACTCTAACCAGGCCCATAAGGTAT
>NW_025212246.1:0-859 GCF_004010195.1 Chiloscyllium plagiosum
CAAGAGAGGCGGGGGAGTGGCGTTTTTGATAAGGGATACCTCACAGTTGTATTTCGGGAGAGTAATTCCCGGAAATACATGCCGGGAAGTTATTTGGATGGAGCTGAGAAATAAGAAAGGAATGATCACCTTATTGGGATTGTATCATAGATCCCCTAATCGTCAGAGGGAAATTGAGAAACAAATTTGTAAGGAGACCTCAGTTAATGGAAGACTAATATGGTGGTTCCGGTAAGGGATTTTAGCTTTCCAAACATCGACCTGGACTGCCATAGTGTTAAGGGTTTAGATGGAGAGGAGTTTGTTAAGTGTGTACAAGAAAATGTTCTGACACAGTATGCGGATGTATCTCCATAAAGAAGGTGCAAAACTTTACCTACTCTTGGGAAATAAGGCAAGGCAGGTGACTGATGTTTCAGTCACGCGGTTGGGGGGAGGGGTTCGGGCGGGTGGGAGTTTGGGGCCAGCGACCATAATTCTATAAGTTTTAAAAGAGTAATTGAAAAGAATAGACCAGAACTAAAAGTTGAAGTTCTAAATTGGATTAAGGCCATTTTTGACGGTATTAGTCCAGAAGTTTCAAAAGCTGATTGGGGCAGAAGTTTCAAAATCTGATTGGGGCAGGTAAAGGGAAGGCTGGAAAATGGGAAGCATTCAGAAATGAGATAACGAGAGTTCAGAGAAAGTATATTTCTGTTAGCGTGAAAAGAAAGGACAGTAGGTATAAGAAATGCTGGTTGACTAAAGAAATTGAGGGTTTGGTTAGGAAATAAAGGAAGCATTTGACAAGGTTCTGCATGGGAGACAGTTGAGCAAGATTGGATCTCATGTAATACAGGGAGAACTCGCCATTTGAAAA
>NW_025212246.1:1228-1862 GCF_004010195.1 Chiloscyllium plagiosum
GTGAGAGGGAAAAGTTATAAAAGAGACGGAAGAGGCAACTTTCCCACTCAGACGGTTTAATGAGCTGCCAGAGGAAGTGGTGGAGGCGAGTACAATTGCAACATTTACCAGCCATCTGGATGGATATATGAATAGGGTATGGGCTAGGTGCTAGCAGGTGGGACTAGATTGGGTTGGGATATCTGGTCTGTATGGACAAGTTGGACCAAAGGGTCTGTTTCCGTTCTATACATCTCTATGACACTATGAAAAAATAGTTAAGGATTAAAATGCATTATTATTTTCAATAGAGACATTTAGCTAAAATCATAAATCAGTAACCATTTTAAAGCAAGCAACTTGTTAATCAAGCAGATATCTTGTAGTCTTAATCAAAGCGCCAGTTTAGGCCTTTTGGCTAGAATCCTTAGGAAGGAAGACACAGTGTCTATGACCTGAACAAGCTGTGATCCGTACGATACCAACTATTTAACTGTAAACATGGAGTTTAATTCCTTTTTATAAGCATGGCTTTATATCATAACTGCACTTGTTACTAAAGTGAATAAGGACAAAGTGAAGACTGCAGATGCTGGAGATCAGAGCTGAAAATGTGTTGCTGGAAAAGCGCAGCAGGTCAGGCAGCATCCAAGGA